>NW_005187631.1:816503-851126 GCF_000239375.1 Pundamilia nyererei | reverse complement strand
GGGGGGGGGGGAGCAGCTGTGAAATCCACACAGGAGTCAGAATTCAGTTATTTTAAACAAGAATCCAAAATTCCAGAGCTGAGGTTTGCTTTGCTGAAAACAGTCCAGATTCACTGCAGCTCTCTCATTAGCTGGTATCACCTCTAAAACCCGAAACAGCGTCAGATCTTCAGCTTCCACGCAGGATCGCTGAGGAAAACACGACACACCTGCAGCCTGACCTTTGACCCGTCCTCCTCGGCAGTCTCTGCCTCTCTGTTTACCTTCATCATATTTGCATAGCTGCTGCTGCCTGACCGGAGCGCTCGTCCTCGCGTGCTCACACACGCCCCCGCCCCCGCTCACCTGCCTGCCTCGCGCCAGAACCAATCCAGCGGTCGCTCGGTGCGCACAGACATACAGCAAGTTTCTGACGTCTGTTCTCGAAAAGAAAGGACTAAATTCACAGGATATTTTTCACCTTTTTTATTTTATTATTAATTTTTGTGAACTTCTGTGAAAGCGAAGCCTGCGTGTGAGCGCTCCGTGGATGAGGGAGGAAGTTACGCGTAAAGAGGGAAATGAGGTTTACTGTGTGTGGGGGATCTAAGGCTGTAAGTGACAGTGAGTGAGACGTTAACATCATTAAAAAATGAGGTAAGAATCTCACCTGTCTTTCTAACACACTGACGCCGTTTAAATCGAGTAACTGTAGCGCAGATGTTAATGCGCAAAAGCGCCTTTTTTCCGCCTTGACGCACAGTTCACGTCGCCGCTTTAATTTATTACAGTTAAATCGGTTTTAAAGCGACAATAACCACCCAACAAAAGCAAGAGCCGCACGTCAAACGGATAGACCTATTTTAAACTGTTCTCACTCCTTAATATTTTATCTCTCTCTCTTTTTAGCCAATTACCAGTTTATTAAACTCTGACAGATGCTTCCATCATCCATCAGAAACAGAGACAGGGGTGGCTTTGTTACCTTCCCCCTTTTATCTTTTTTGTCTGAATTTGCTTTTAAAGCTCTCTACAAACTCTGATTTCCAGGTTTTCCGTGCAGGTAAAATCTCTCTGTGAGAGGCTCTTTCTAAACTTCACCAGCTGCCCTTGAACTTGTGCGAGAAATCCTTAAATTGTGGGACTTTCTTTGGCTTGACCAATGATGTTTAGTCGCTAAAGTCAAGACAGTGGGTCGAGTTTGTGGCATTCAGCACACAGAATTAAGTTTAAAATAATTTTGTAACGAGATTTTTTTTGTACGCTTTCAAATTGCCTTTCTTTGTTATATAACCTAAAAAAAAAGGTGGTTTAAAATGGCTTTAAGTGTCCTGTAAGTGTTAAAAAAGAGATCCTGTTTTGTACACTTTATTAAACTGTCAATCTTAACTATGAAATAGTCTTTTACACAGTTTTGAGAACCTGGACCAGGTATCTGCATTGATTTTCTTGGAAAGCCCCTTCTTCTTTCTGTAAAGTGCTTCACAGACACAGAATAGAGTAGTGAAACCAGCAGGCATGGGAAAAGGACCGCAAAGTAAGAACAATAACTGCGCTGTCTCTGCCACATGAGCAGACACAGTGCTCCTGTGTTAGAGAGTGAATGAAAGAAACCACGCTGTTGTCATTCAATCTCAAAGTGTGCGGCTTAAAGCTGACCTCCTGCGCCGGGTGCAGGTTGGTCAAGGTGAGCGGTTTGAATCAGATGAATTACCGGGTAATCCCTCCATGACTCTGCTATTAAATCTGATATCTGATGGTTTTTTTGCAGCAGACTGGACAGATCAAAAGGATATTTTAATCTGTGAATTGGGACTTGGAAGTGGCAGTCATGATGTTTTGCATACTAATCAGATAGAGTGAGGAAAGGGGAAGAGGCAGATCAGAGCAAACCACTGCATCTAGGTGGTGGCTTGAAAAAATGTTTCCAATGCTCAGTGAGTGCGTCAGCTGCGTGTCATTCCAGTACACACCTGAACAGGGTAACAGTGTGTTACTGGGGAAGTGCCTGCAGCCAGACTAACAAGTTTTTTTTGCATAATGGGGAAAGGACTAGAAGAAGTCAGTCATTAAAATAGCATTAAAACCGAGGGCAGGTACAAACTGAGTGCGCGTGTTATCAGGCTTTGGAAGCTGAAGGCTTGGCTTGGCTTGGTTTAACCTTTGCTGAATGTGTGGTCTTTCTGTCTTTTTCTTGTTGACAGGGAGACCCTTCTTCCCCCCAGTATGGATCAGAGCTCATCTAAAGAGGTTATCTTGCAGTTTAAGATTCCTTATCGACAATCTTTGAGTCCGTAACACATCCAGAGGGAGCGTCTTTAGCCTCATCACCTGACTTGCAGAGTGCTGAAAACAGAGGAGCTGGACTCTCTCTGAAATACTCTCTGACTCTTCTCCTTGCTGCTCAGACGTTAACAGCATCCGACAAGGGAAAGTAAAGACAAACAAACACTGTTCTAGTGTGTTTTGGTCATGCAGAGGAGCTGACGGGCACAAGGGGAAAAGCAAAGTGACAGGTTGGCAGACTGCGAAAGCCCTCGCACTCACACTGGGTCACCATGCCAGACGAGTCCCGAGGCATCCAGGACGAGGGGAAGCCTGGAGCAGAAGCTTCGCAGCTGTCCTTGGTGCCAAATATTGTTGTCGTCTCCAACGACGGGGAGGGCAAAGTCAACGGGCGCAACATCATTGAGCTGGAGGACTTCACAGACAACTTAAAGCGCTCTGCTAAAAGCAGAAATGGTAGCACAGGCAGCCTCGTCATCGGAGGCGAGTCAGGACTCAGTGCATCCCAGGTTTCCGTAGAGGTGGGAGTGGCCAAGACTGCACAGGCCCCCGAACCAAACAAAGCCAACTCTTTGGTGAGGGGAGCAGGTGCAGATCGTGATAAGCTACAAAGTGACAGCAGGGATTCGATGCAAAAGAACAGCTGCAGTGATTCGGACTACGGGAGCTCAAAATCCCTTCCCGGTTACGGCGGCGCGAGTTTAAGCGCTGATTCCTGTGATGAAGAGCTGTCTGAGCTCGATGGAAATGTATTCGAAAAGGCTAGCCGGATCTCTCCCATCAATCTGTCTGAATCCAGCTTGAACACCTCTCAGCTTGAGCAAACCCCTAAAAACAGTCATGACAACTATAGCATTGATTCTAAAACTGACATAACTACTAAAGCAAAAACGAAAAATTCACTGAGTGGAAGCTCGCCAGAATTACCCAGTGTTTCCCCCAGGGCCAGCCAATCCGGAGACAGCATCGACATCAGGTGGGCCAACGAAGATGACGACCGACGAAGCAACCTGTCCAGGCAGACTGTGATAGAGGGCGTGTGCTGCTGCTATCAGGCCACCCACAGGGCTTGTCTGCAGTGCGTGGAGGAGACTCCGTTAATGGTGTCTGGACTGGTGCTGACATTGGTCTTCAGTTTGGTCATTATCATCGTCCTCGCCGCCACAAGGGTGAGAATTAAAGTGAACACTAACCAGCCATGCTTCAGTTTGGGAAATGCACCCCACTGAGCACCAGAGGTCCATTTCCTGGTCCTTTATGTCTGATTTTGATGCAAGAGGGAAGTAGATGTCCACATCACACACAGTTGCTGTTTCCAAAATAAAAGAACGTGGATCTGTAGTTTCTTGAGTTCAAAATTTGATTGAAATTGTAGATCAGACAACATAATCAGTATCTTATTCTTATCGTATTCAGAGTTTTTTCTAGTTTTTGCTATGTAACTTTGCACTGTCCACTTTCTGCTGTAACAGAACAAATTTCCCACGTGTGGGACTAATAAAGGTTATCTTATCTTATCTTATCTTATCTTTCTTATCTTATCTTAACGCAGAGTAGCCTCATTGATGGCTATTTTAGTCCAAGTTTCCCTGGGCAAGATACTTCACCCCAAAATGCATCCATCGAGGTGTGATAGGCTGAGAGATTAAAAGTTCTTAGAGTTCAGTAAACAGTAAAGCGCTCTATAACTGTGTGTGTGTGTGTGAATCTGACTTCTGTTGCACAGATGGTTGCCAGTAGGTGGCCTGTCACTGAGACCTAAAGCAGCAAAACATAGCCAGCATATAGAGTCAGATAAGTGCAAGTCACGTACATGCCAAAGAATTAAAAGAAAAGATCAGAACTGCCACTTTTGAGATTATCAACATGAGCGTAAGCAAAGGAGAAATCTTACAGCCAGCGGCACCAAGAAAATGGAGGATTAAACCTGTTTCACCAAAACGCAACAGCATTCCTGTTGCACTTCACTTAGACCACATAACTTCTTACAATTGCAAGTCACTGTTGTACGTGAAAGCCGTACATACAAGTATTACCTGCCTTTGAAAAGTCTGTTTTAAGTACTGTTTTCTGTCTCTAAAAAAGGGTGATCTGTAAGAACCGGTTGCTATCGTATCAGACGATACAATAAAAGTAAAACATCAAATTATCTGAAAAGCTAAAATTTTTTTTATAATTTTCAGATAAGATCATATAAGTTAAGATATCCTTTATTAGTAGAGGTGGGAATCACCATACATTCCTCGATACGATATTATCACAATACTTAACGCACGATATGATATTATTGCAATTTTTTAAAATATTTTGTGATATTCAGATTCTGTACATAAAGGTAAACTTTATCAATATTCATTTTATCTAATATCAAAGTCTCACACTCCAACTTAACTCAATGCAACCATCTGGTACAATTATAGCTATTCTGAACTATGCAATTTATGAAAACTATGCAGCCCCTTCAGCAACTGAAGAAAGTAAATTAAAACAAAATATAATTTTACATTAAATAAAAAAGTTTTAAACGTAATTAAAATAAAACGTGTCTTAAATTAAAATAAGTAAACTGTCATGTTTATTGCTGCCATAAAAAAAGTTAAACACATTTGGACAGCGAAGGAATGTCAGGATTCTTGCTCTGAAGTCAGAGCATGTTCCAGTCCACAAAAACTTTTTTTGTAACAAAATATCGATTTCTGCTGTCCCTGTATCGATACATTATTAGCAAACAAAATATCACGATACTACACAGTATCGATTTTTTCCCCCACCCCTATTTATTAGTCCCATAAATGATAGGTAGATAGGTACATTCATATCATTACAGCAGTAGATTGGACAGAGCAAGAATAAATAGATCCAGTATAACCAAAGAACAATAATATTATACAAGATAAAATGTACATATATGCAAGGTAACATTTTCACTAATGGTATTTACAAAGGCTTCCCTTTATATCTAAACTTTGGGTGGGGGGGAGAAAGTTGATTAATCGCCTTTTTAGGCTTGAACAAAGGCTTTCACTCGAGCTTATCCCAAACATTCACTATTCACCTTTACCTGCTCAACAAGTTTTCTGTTTTGAGGTCTAAAAGACATCTAAGAAGTTAAATAAAATATAATCACATTTTGCTTCTCATTTATAGCCCAGCTAAGCTATATAATGACAAAGGAGAAAGCACTTCTTTTCATTGTACTCGTGAATTTCAATTCACTTTATGTTCTCTGAAACACATAAACCTACATTTGAGTCATAATACTGTCCAGTCTTGTGTTTGCACGGCAGTATTTAGTGCTAACGCTAGCCGCACACTGCATGTGCATCACCAAGCTAGCATGCTAATCTCCCTCCTGTTTAATTTATAAATACCAACTTTTAAAGTGGATAGATGACCATAACACTTAGTCAAAACTAATATTTCCATTTTAAAAATAACCAATCCTCCCTGTCATTGTGAAAATTAAAATACCTTTACTTCCTGTGGCTGAAGCAGATTAAAAACATGGCACCACCTGTTTGAAGCTGAGCCCGGCTTTCACGTCTGATGAATAAAAGCATTTTAATTTTGCTCCTTTGTGCTAAGCAGGCAGGTGTTTTTTGGATATAGTAAACAGCAAAGTAAGCTCTTCCAAATGCATTAATATTAATAGGAAGTGCTCCTTTCCCTGCCACTGTTAATGCTGTGCAGGAGTTTGTGCAGGAGCAGACAATTTAGTTTTCTTTTAGAGCATTTTTTAAAACTTTCAAACAGCTAAGATGTTGGTGACATTAAAGCACTATTTCACTTTTTCTGTCGCTTCACAGACAATAAGCGAACATGTGGGCGCTCTGTCCATTGTTAGCATTGTTCTTTGCCTGAGCACGATGCTGCTCGTCTGCCTGCCCTGGCTGGCCACGGTGAGGCGCTGTCGAGGAGCGCTGGCCCTCTTCGTCTGGGGGATACTATACATCACTGCGATGGTCTTCGTCTTCACGGGCGGACAAGTGACAGCGTGGGAACAGGTGAGTCCCAATGGTCCTGAGCACAGATAAATGGGAGGGTTACATCAGGATGGGCTCCGGTGTAAAATCTGCGCCAAATACACATACACATCTGTCCACGGTGGCAACTCCTTGGGAAACAAAGGAGAAGTTAAAAGTGAAAAGACGCCCAGGACAGCTGGGATAAGCTCTAAACTGCTGCATGTTTCTTTCTTCTTAGGTCGCGTTCTTCCTCTTCCTCTCTCTCAGCGTGTACACGGTGCTGCCTCTCTCGCTGGCCTGGGCCCTCATGGTCGGGATAGGGACCAGTGTTTCGCACGTCATCATCATCAGCGTCTACGTTCCTGTCACCAGACCAGAGACACCAGATCTGGCTGTGCAGGTTCACACACATATCATATTTGAATATATTTAAACTAGTTTCTAACGGCACAAGGGTCATGTTAGCCTTCCTCTTGTGACGTTAATTGTTTTTCCCTATTTCTTATTAATGAAAAGGGTTTGGTCGTGCTGAAATTGTAATTGGTGTGTGTGCTTTGGAAGTTCATATGTACATTTTGGAGAGATGCTTCCTTTTGCATGAGCCAGAAAAGAAAAAAAACAAACCTCAAATTCAAATAGAGTGATACAGCGGTATCAACAGGGCTCAGTTACTTTGGAAAAATGTAAATCACCTGTTGTTATTATTAGTGAAGTCATAAACACATGCAGTTGTGGTCAGATGTTCATATTCACTCATCATGTGCGTGACTTTTAATGATTTCTTTTGGATTTTCAAGGGTCAGATATAGACACACCCCCCACTAATATTTGGGTTACTGTCTCTTGACATGTTGGGCCTCAAGAAAACGCTTTTGATATCCACCAACAAGCTTCTGGCATAATTCTGGCTAGATGTGTGACTACTTATCTTGGCAGAATCACTAGAATTCATTTAAATAAGTTGGTTTCCTGGCACAGACCCGGCTTTTAAGCATAGTGAGGATGGGGACTGGCAGCGGCTCCCGGGCCTGGCAGATCCCCAAAGAAGGCATCCCCTAGAAAGCAGTAATAACTGTGTGTTACGAAGGTCATGGACCTCTGCAGTAATATAAGTGGTAGGCCTGCTAGCGAAGATAAGTAGCCCCTGGCCTCAATAAGGTGGTCGAGGGGACTTTTGAAGGTCTTTCCAGAAGTTTAATGTTAGCCTACTCTATCGGATCCAAAACCAGTTTTTATGTATGTTTGGAAATCTCAGTATCTAGGGTTACTTCATGTCAAGTTGTTTGTAAGTGGCTTAGCGGCCCTTCTGTTTTGTTTGCTAGTCTTTTGCCTCATGTACATTGTGTTTAGTTTTCCTTCCTTTCCTGTCCTGGTTTAGGTTCATCTGGTTCTTAATTGCCCTGCTGTTTGGTTTTTCCCGATAACTCTCGTGTCTATTTAAAGCCTTTGTTTGCCTGTGTTTGTTTTACTGTTTTTCCTCCTCTGTTTCCTGTACATTGCCTGCATGTTTCCGCATTTGGATTTGAGGACTTTGTTTTGGGGGTCTGGGATTTTTCTGCTTCTGTAAACAAAGGTCAGTGTCTGTTTATTCAGCTCAGCTTTTGAGTCTGTATTTGGGTACGTGCTTTGCAATTCATAACAGCCTCATCTGACAAGAAAACTTTTCTCTGGATAGCATTTGGCTCGTCCATGTGGAGAGCTGCAAATTCCTGTCGAGATTGAAGCAGAGGCTTCTCCCTTGGTCAACGCCCTCTCAATCCATGATGTAATATTGGCTTCAAACTGTGGACAGTGATGCTGGTGTTCCAGCAGTTTCCACTTCATGTTAGTCTTGAGCCTTGGTGGTTCGTGGGTTATTCCTGAACATCCGTGGGTCTTCTCTCAGGTCTTAGTGGTGACACATCGGATAACTTGTACTTACATAAAATCATTTAAACTGATGAGCTTTTGTAAATCTACAATCTTTCCTTCTCAGATCTTCTCGATGATTTCTATCAAACAAATCATTTTTATGCTGCAAAGAGAAACTACCAGTTGGAGTCAGTCATGACCACTTACGAGAAGTTAGTGAGAAGACACTGTAGAACATATTAAATGTTTAAGTGAGTGCATGTATATATTTGAGCTTCTATGTATACTTTTAAGCAGTATATGTTCAACCTTGTGCACCCTGGACAAAGAACAGCTCCAAGAAATCATTAAAAGTCCAAAAATTGCCACGGCATTCATTCAAGCTCATGATCCATGGATCAAATCAAATTAAATGTCTTTGTAAGCAGCTGTGCAGTTTGCAGTTCTCAGTTAGTGAAACATATCTCGTTTTCTGTGTCTCTAATTTTCATATAACAGCGCATATGAGAGGGCGGCTAAAGTATAACCACCCCCTCTCCTCTGACTTTTTCTTCTCTCAGCTGGTGGCGAACGCTGTGCTGTTTGCATGCGTGAACGCCGTGGGAGTTTTTCACCTGTACAGGACTGAGAAAGACCTCCGGATATCCAATCAGAAGCGAGAGGAGTTCAGCGCCATACGCTCCCAGAAGGAAATAAAGAAATATCAGCAGGTCAGCTTCTCAAACAGACGTGACTCACATCAGGCCCACGAATTCCTTTCAGACCCGTTTCATTTGGGCAGAGCATTCGTCCGCTCTGCTTACCTTTGTTTAGCACATTGCAGTTATTTGCTTACATGAATGACACAAAACTAAAGTATCTGACCCCGCCCTCTACTGATTTTGGCTTGGAGCGTTTTATTGCCTTTAATGAAATATAATTTTGTTTCGATGTCTCTTTCGCTGCCAGCGTGACGAGCCAGAAAGTTACTTTTCTTCGCTCCTGCTTCAAATTTCTGAAATAAAGATACAAGAGTGTGCTTTAATCCATCCTACAGCTAAAGTAGTAAAATAAACAAATGAGATAATTTGATAAATTAATTTCTCCTCCATTCCTCTTGGGGGCAGCTCATTTAATTGACTCGTATGTGTAATCGCTCTCATTAAAGTCCTCTTTATGTGACACTGTATGCTTTTCTTGCTATTACTCCAATAGATTAATCATTCACTTGTCTGAAGTCGAGCAGCGTATATAATAGGCGAGCCTGAATGGGAACCATTTACAGCAAGTAAACAAATAGATGAAACTTGATCCACCGAGTAAACATGGCAGCGCTTCAAGGAGGCTTTTGATGGCCATCTCTTTCTTTTACAGCCATTGTGAACTCCTCACCCACCTTCTCTACACACACACACACACACGTAACCCCCGTCCTGTCTGTTTCCCCGGCAACAGGAGCAGCTCCTGCTGTCCGTGTTGCCACGGTACATCGCCGTGGAGCTGAAGACGGAGGTAATAAGCAGGCTGTCGAATCCCAAGAGCGACGACGAGAATAAATCAACTTCAAACAACTTTCACAGCCTGTATGTACGGCAGCACAGAGACGTCAGGTGAGCATCGCCGGAGAAAGTGCTGATTGTCCTTTTGTGATGTCGACTGTGATATCGTTCTATTATTCATGCTTGGTGGGATTAACTATCTCAAGAAGTACACGAAGTCCTGAAAATGTAAAAATATGCAGTGAATGACATCAGAATAAGAGATAGCAGACATTTTCAAGCAGGTTAGTGGGGCGGACTCGCCGGCTGTACACACGTGTACCAAGAAAAGACTTCAAAAGTAGGAAATCAGGAATGTCAAGCTGACTTTGCATCGTGGGACACAAGCACTGATCTTAAGGGGGTCAGAAACTCTCCTAAGAAGACGTTTAACTACTCTTTGAATCGCTGACATACCTTAACCCCTTAGCAGTCCAATTAGTCCCCTAAACCATCCAATGTACCGTGGGCGGTACGTCCGACTGCTAACAGGTTAATATAAGAAAAAGAAGGTTTACATGACAAAGCAATGCTGCTGTAATAAATGAAAGAAATCTAATAGGAGTAAATGTGTCAAATATCAGAAAAAGCTCTGGGTGGTCATTAATGAGACTGACCCGTAATTATAAAACAGAAGGTTTTTGTTAGCTGACAGAAAAACTCATGAAAATACAGTTAAAAGTGGGTCAGATTCGATTGGCGTCTTTACCGGCCCAATTCCGGCACACGGCCCTTATGTTTGGCACGCCTGTATTAAATTGTCTCAAATTCAGGTGTGGACGGGTGAGGTCAGAGTGAAAGTTTCCAGCACACGGTTCTGCTGTTTACACCACCCCCCCCTCCACAAACAAATGTAGCAGTAGCGTCATCTGTTTGTGTCTGATGTCTGATCAAATGACATAATGCTGACGTGAGAACAAGACCCGGGCCCCTTCCTGAAGACAACACAAACACAGCGCTGTGTTTGTGAACCACTTTGATCTAGAGAAACATAATCATCTGTAACCACATGGCACCAACTTTGATATGGCGTCATATATGTGATATTTACGTTGTTCTTTAACATTACCGCAGGGTGCTGTTAGTTCAGACTTACCAAATTATGACCAAATGTACAATCTAAACATAGAAAGGTCTATATTTAGATTGTACAATAGGGCTACACCTTTAACATTTACACACCTGTTCTTATGTGTGTAAAAAGAGTTTGAGTTAGCTGATAAGGTATCTTAGCAGTTTTATCTAAATGCTTATAAAACATCCTGATTTTAGCTTGGTAGCAGGCTAACACAGTCTTGCAGTGCACTTGTGGAAACCTCAGAGGTGACGATGAAGGCAGTTTATTCGTTAGTCGCCAGAAATGGGAAGGTGTGAGGGTGGCGTGCAATGATTATGATGATTAGAAGGACTTTAAGGCATAGAACAGGTCCTTTAATGAATGGATGAGTGTCAGTTAATAAGGCTTAAAGTAAAGTGGTGTGTTTGTCTGTGTGGGTTCATGTAGCATCCTGTACGCCGACATCGTGGGCTTCACGAAGCTGGCGAGCACCTGCACACCCGAAGAGCTGGTCGCTGTGCTCAACAAGCTCTTCGGCAGATTCGACGAGATCGCCAAGGTGCAAATACCAGCTCACCCACCCCGAAATAACCCTTTCATTTCCCCACAAAGACTTGCTTTGTGTCAGCTCTGACCTCCCGGACTCACTTTCTCGTCCCTTTCTTTCCATATGTAGAGGAATGGGTGTCTTCGCATTAAGATCCTGGGGGATTGCTACTATTGTGTGTCTGGTCTGCCTGACCCCATTCCCACCCACGCCAAGAACTGTGTTAAGATGGGGTTGGACATGTGCACTGCCATCAGGTCAGTTTATCTCAAGTTATTTCAAGTTTTACTCATATGTATTTCAGGCGATTTTGTTTTTCTCCACGCATACAGACGGCTGTAAGAAAAAGAAATGTGCTTTACGTTTGTTTAAAACGTCTGACGTGCCAAAAATAATTTTCCATCTGAGTGAAGCACGTCGGTTTTGTGAATTTGCATGTGATGTACCCTGTTTAAGTTCCTCTTTGTGCTTGTTGCGCTCATATTCAAATGTACGACTGAAAGCAGACTTTATCCTGCTGCTGGGAGCATACAGTGGCAACTATAAAGAGTCCATAATACACTGGTGCTGTTTATTTCAGTGAGGTCTTGTGTGATTTTGTCCTACAATGTTCATGAAATGTCGAAATATCTGGCTTTGTTTGCACGGTTTTGCTCACATTTGGATAAAAATAGGTGTATAAATTTACATTACAGTGTCATGTGTCAGTCTGATGGGAAGATTAGTGATTGACATTAATGATTGGGGGTTATTTTAATAGTCTTTCATTTTTGATTTCCCCTCTAAGGCATAAATTAAAAACAACATTTTGTACAGAAGCAGCTTCTACAGGGCGGTCAGTGTGGGTTATTGTTTAAACTAACGAAACGTTAACATGAGATTATAATGTTCTTCCGCTGCATCACCATCTTTTCTTGTGTTTCACTGCACAAACAGGGGATTGCCACTTCTGCAAAGTATTTGCAGCCCTTTGTTTCTTATTTTTGTTGCTTTCATCATTAGCAGTTCCCAAGAACAGAAGTTTAATAAAATACAGTGTAAAAAAAATAGAAATGGAAGTAGAGAATAACAGAACAGAAGTTTCGTTTTTTTTAAACGCAATGGAAGAAAAAAAAAAAGGAAAAAGCACAAACACACACAATGGATGTTTTAAAGATAAAACACAAAGGAACAGAAGTGCTGGATGTTTTTGATTTTTGATTTCTTCTTATTTTCCTTTCTTTTGTTTCTGGGTTTGTCTGTCTCACTGGCTCCTTGTTTTACTTTGAAGGTTTGCTTTTGCATGTGACCTGATCTGGTTTTACTTTCTATTCCTTCCTCTCCCGTTTCCCCCTCACTCATTGTTGTCACCTGTTGACTTGTCTTTCTGTCTCTGCCCTTTGTTGAGGTCCACAGTGGTGCACTATGAGATTAACGCCTCAGCGAGCTGTGTCGAGCTTAACGTCAGAGTTTTCCATGTCAGGAAAATTGCTCGTTTCTGGCTAAATCACCATGGTAACTGATGCTGAACACAAAACCTAGTCTGGAGCAGGTCCGGAGTTTTTCCTTCCCACTGTCACCAAGTGCTTTCAAATACGGGCTGTCTGATTGTTGGCGTTTTCTCCGTATTATTGAAGGGTCTTTGAAGCAATGTATATAATATATATATACACTTATATATATTGTTTTATTTGTCTTTTGGTACTTTTTCTTGTCTTCTTAGCACTGTGGACGAAACAAGGCCAGAAATGATCAGGGCTGAACTTTACTGATTTGATTCATGCCTTTGTCTCCCTGTAGTAACCTGCGAGAGGCAACCGGGGTGCAGATCAACATGCGAGTAGGCGTTCACACGGGCAACGTGCTCTGTGGCGTAATTGGCTTGCAGAAGTGGCAGTACGACGTGTGGTCAGATGACGTCACCTTAGCCAACCACATGGAGTCCGGAGGTCTCCCTGGGTGAGAGACGCTTAAAGTCAGTTTAAACATAATGAAACTCTGAGCTGTGTGTATTTTATTATTTCTACTGTTCATCTATAGGCGGGTCCACATCACAGAGGAGACGCTCCAACACTTGGACGGAGCGTACGAAGTTGAGGATGGGGACGGGGGGAGTCGGGACCATCTTCTGAAGGGCAGAACAACATACCTGGTGATCGACCCCAAGAAGCCACACCGTCCTCCCAGGAGGCACGGACTGGTAGGTGTCTGCCCGTCTGTGAGACACGGGTCAGGTATTTATATCAAACAAATGTGAACTTCATCCTACTCCTTTCCAAGTTTATAAACTATGTGGTAAATACAGATATTCACAGAAGCTGTTTGTTTTTTTCTTATACTTTGGTTTTCAGTTTACAGTGTGTTATGTTTTTACTTTATCAAATTTTTGTAGTATTTTTGATCCCTGGTAACCTTATTAATACCCACATTACATTTTCCTGTTAAAA
The DNA here is from genome assembly GCF_000239375.1 of Pundamilia nyererei. Taxonomy (NCBI): domain Eukaryota; kingdom Metazoa; phylum Chordata; class Actinopteri; order Cichliformes; family Cichlidae; genus Pundamilia; species Pundamilia nyererei. The sequence continues at coordinate 837,498 of NW_005187631.1, read as the reverse complement.
ACACTGCAGCCAATCAAGCTGAAACACCTTTCATTTCCTCGAACCTTGGAAATCCCAACCTCTGACTTCAAATAAAACACGTGTTTGTCTTCTTGTGAATTTCTTTACAACTGCGGGGAAATCATCTCAAAAGGACTCGAAGTTTACTCGTGAAAATACCATCACTGTTCCCGCTCACTTGACCCGTGACTAAACAAACTTGTGACACGTTGTCTTTAAAAGGCAGAAGGTGCCAGATTGAATCTTTCGAGTGTTTTCTCGCTCTAGTGCCGCGCCAGAAGATCAAACATGTTGTGCCTCATTCCATGTTAGGAATTTCAGCCGTGTTTGTGCCCAGCTTAAGGAATCAACACGTTGCTGTAATATGTAATTTCACAACAGCAACCACAATGTAAACCGTTACGTGTAAAAAGGGAAGCTGTTAGATTAAAAGCTGTTAGGAAGATGATAGTGGTGTCCCCTCTGGAAACCCTCTGTTGCGTGTATTGTAGCTGTTAGGAAAATGAATCACAGTTCAAATCATGTTAAGCTGTAATATTTGCCCCAATTTCAGCCCAGCCATCTTACACCAGGGGAGAACAGGCAGCGAGCGTCACTGCGGATGTCTCAGTACCTCCAGTCCTGGAAGAGCGTCAACCCCTTCGAAGGCCTAAGCAACCCCGAGGCCAGACGGCCCAAGAAGTCAACCACCGTACGTATCTGTGCATTTGTGCTGTTGCTGCTTAGTTTCTCCCTCAGAAATGCAGCGTGTCACGTCACCTCCTTTGCTTGGCCTCTAATCAGCGTTTCATTATTAACTCCATTGTGTTTATCTTTGTTTGTTTGTGTGATTGATTCAGGAACGCCCGGTTTCACAAGATGACTGGTTAGTAAAAGATCACCAAAGATCACTAGAGAAGTCATGCAAAAAAGCATTAGTTGTTTATTCAAGTTTAATAGAAATAAATAGAACAATAACATCCATCCTTTAATCCCTGGATGTGTCTAACATGTTCCTCTTTCTTTCCCAGTTTGGTCATTGATAACAGTGTTAGGGGATCGCTGGACACGCTGGACATTAAAAGGTAAGATTGATTGTTTTTTTTGCTCCTGTAGAGTTAAAACAGTTTTAACAGTCCTCTGAAAAACTCAGCACACCCCACGATTCAGTCGCTCGTAGAACTTTTTTGGTCCACTGTTCTTGGCAGTGAGGATTTATTTATGCACAGTCAAGCATTTGTTTCAGGTTGAGGTCTGGACTTTGCTTGGGACCAGTGTTGGGTTGCATCAACCAGTTTCAGCCAGGCTTTAGGTGACTGATAGATGGCCTCAAATTTGACTCTAGAACACTTTGGCAAACAGAGGAGTTCACGGTCGACTCAGCGAGCACAAGTTGCCCTGTGGTTGTAAAACAAGCCCAAATCATGACCCCTCCACCACCGTGCTTCACAGCTGATAGTCTGTGTTTGGCTGCAGCTTTGTAAACCTAACCTGTTCATTTTTGAGAGAAGAAGCCTTCCATACATGTTCAATCTTTTTCTAACTGTGCTGTCATGAACTTTAACATTTAACATGCCAACTGAGGCCAGTAGAGTCTGAGCTTTGTGCAGTTTCTCTGAACATAGCACAGTCTGACCTCGGGGGTGAATTTGCTGTCAGGTCATGTCATTGTGTTAACAAACACCTGACTGCTCCAGAGCAGCAAATTAGGTTCTCTGACACCTGCTGATGTTCAGTTAATTAAGGACATTTGACATTAACAGTGCCTGACTCCAACCGTACCCTCTTAACTCCTGTGGACGCCGTGGGGGTGTATGTAGCTTTTCATAAGACTGCGTGACTGTTAGTCATTAAAATTAATTTAAGAAACTTGATTTGTCGAATATTTCTGGCTTCTGTGATTCGTCCTCTGATTGTTTTCCAATCTTTCACTCAGGAAGAGAGCAAAGAAGCTCAACTGTTTGACTCTGCTGTTCAACGATATCAACTTAGAGAAACAGGTAGATTCATTCAGGTCAAAGATGAGATTACTGGACTTTTAAGCGCCTTTAAGGTTCTATTGAGCATTTTTAAGCCATTTACACTATTTTTTTGTTTGTTTGTTTTCAGTTCCGCTTTTCAGAAGTGGAGGGTTTGCACCACTCAATGAGCTGCTTAGGTTTAATTTTCGTCGCTCTTTTCACCGTCCAGATGCTGGTCTCTAAGGCGTGAGTAATACTGTTTCCTGCTTGCCGTCTCACAAGCGCACACGTCTTTTATTATTTGGGGAGAAAGTGGTGTGAACTTGAATTTTCACTCCTTCTACAGGAACTTCGTGATGGCGGTGTCCTACGGTGTGACCTTTGCAGTGATGGTGGTGTTCTTGTTCATTGCTTTCACTGGATACTTGGAGGTAAACAAACCCAGGCGGGCTGTGTTTAATACATATCAACAGGTGATCCGCCTTTTATCGACAGTCCAGGTTTCAGTGTCAGTGGTTCTTCAAATGAAGAGAAAACACGCGTACGTGCACCTGCGGTGTGAACGGTCCAGGTTCAGGGTTGACTGACGGCTCCAGAGGAACACACAGGAGCTTTTGCACATTTAGTCCTGCATTTTTTTTTTTTTATTCCAGGCCAAAGGCAAGGAAACCATTGAAACCCAACCCTTGCCCCCCCCAATCTTATACCAACTCTCGCTGAGACACATTTAACACGCCTCTGTCCATCTCCTCAGTCCGTTTCTGCACAAGAGTACCCCTTCACTTTTACCGAGTGTTATCAACGTTATCATCTCACTTTAACTCTGAAAAGAGCAGCGATTTAAATTCAGTTTAATTTAATTAAATAGTGCTTCACAGTTTGGATGAAAAGTGCAAACGTCTCAATATGCAGACACTTGTTTATGCACAGTTAAAGCAACTAAAATCGCTGCAAATAGCTTTATTAAGATAGCATTTTTTTTTATTGTTTCACAGAAATGGCGTTCCAAGATGCCGGTGGGTGTCCAGTGGATATCTGGGCTATCCCGCGGCGTCGCCACCAGGGCTGTGCTGCGGTTGTTTGTGATCATTATCTGTGTGCTCATCACTCTGCTGATGGCCATGCTCAACCTTGTAAGTTCCTTCATCGGTCGTTCTGCCAGTAACGTCTCAGAGTAAAAAACAACTCTCTTTTTGTTTCATTTTTATTTATTTTTATTTTTTTAAAGTGCTCTTGACCAACAGTTCTCCAGGCTTCCTGAAGTTCTTTCAAAGTTGGACATCGGGTGCTTTTTCATTCATTTTCAGTCCAGTCGTTTTACTTTTAGAGGAAATTTTCTGTTTTCTACTAGCAGCTGGTTGTAATAAACACATTTGTTCCCATTTCTTTAGTTGAATCTATTAAAAATGTGAAAGATAACTCAGTCTGACAGACATAAAAATTGTGTTTTTGTATCAACAAGGTTATTGCCAAAGAGCTGAAAACCTGCTATATCTCATTATAATGAGTGTTACCTTTTTTAAGGACACACTGGACACCAGCAGATGATCCTTAGAGAAAAAATCCACCAATCTACTTTTCTCTGCATATTTCAGAGTGGCCTGTTGTTGTTGGCAGTCTAAGGCACACCTGTGCAGTATTCGTGCTGTCTAATCAGCACCTTGACACCTGTGAGGTGGGACGGATTATCTCGGCAAACGAGAAGTTCTCACTAACACAGATTTAGACAGATTTGTGAACAGTATTTGATAGTAATGGGTCCTTTGTGTCTGTGGAAAAGGTTTCAGATCTTTAAGTTCAGCTCATGAAAAATGGGAGCAAAAACAAAAGTGTTGTGTTTATATTTTTGTTCAGTGTAGAAACAGTATCAGCCTCCCCAGAACTCTCCCAGATCTCAACATATGCCCTATATAATGTATTTCAAAGCACGTTTGCATCTGTTTCAGTAAATCACTGCAATTATTTCCTATATTCCTAACAAAATAAAAAGAAATTAGGGGTGACTCAAGACTTTGGCACAGAATAGCGTTTAGCTATAAATTCATTCAAAACAAAACAGTTTATGGCTAAATAATTATTGATCTTTTGTAGATTAACTAAATGGGCCTCTTTACTCTGTTATATCTCATTTACTGTTTTAACTTTAAATTTCTTGCAGCACTTCCTTCCTGGAAATAACTGCACCAGCATAGCCAACACCACAGTGTGGGAAAGTTTGAAACTCCACACGCTGCCTGTGAGTAAATAAATGCTTCACTGCACCTTTATTACATGTTAAATAATGTACTTTATCATTTCTTTGGGGCAGTATGATAGTTTGTTAGATTCCTTCATAACATTGTTATCTATAGATCTATGTGACTTGTTTTTTTGTCTCTGCACAGACTTGAACGTTGCTAAAATACTTGACATTTAGCTCCTACATTTCTGAAAGATATTTGGCCAAGAGAGTTACATAGCTGCTTGAACTTATTGGAACATTTCACTCGAAGTATTCCAAGTCACGCCTAACCTGTTGTACTCACATATTTCTCCTGCTACCTCCCTCTGTCCAAACATGCAGTATTACCTGTACTGCTGCCTGCTGGCCATGCTGGGAGTGATTGTGTTCACCAGGACGTGCATGTCTGTGAAAACACTGCTGCTCACGCTGGCTGTCGTGGTTTACCTCGCCCTCTTCCTCTATGTTTTCGAGTCAAGATCAACCTGCCTCATCGAACTGTTTTATAATGGTTCCAAGTGAGTACATTTCACTTCTCCACATATGGAAAAAGCCAACGCTGATAAACAAGCAAAGCACTCGCCTCATTCTCCACATTTCCCAGAGCAATGGTTATAATAACTTTGCAAGGTTCAAGTCCTCCAATATCTCATGTTTGTAGCAGATTTTAATAAATAGATTTCAAAAGGCACTATTGCATCAGTTGATACCAAAGTGTCTAAATGAAAATGAAAAAAATAATAAAAATAAATATGTTTAAAAAAATAAAGAATTGTAAAAACGATCAATAATAATAATAATAATAATAATAATGATGAAATGTAAAAACAAATAAATAAAATAAAATGATAACATTTAATTATAAAATAAATAAATCTTGAATGAGTTTGAATCTTAACCTCAAGGTCAATCTCAGGTTTTCAGAAAATGCTGTGAACACGATGACTGGGAAGGAACGATTTTCAAATAACAGGACATGAGGGGTGGTGGTTAGTATTTTTAAATGTTGGCAACCACATTTAAGCTGTAAATGTGATTTTAAAGACAGAACTTTTCCTCTTATGTTAAACTTTTCATGATAAATAAAGCTGCAACTAATATCCACATGTGTTTTCATGTGTCTTTTTAAAAAGCCAAAAATGAAAGAAAAGTGTAACAGTATTTTCCTAACACCCCCCGGCCCCACCACCACCACCACCCTCCCCTCCACAATAAGAATAGTCTAAGCAGACAAGCCCAGACCTCCCTCAACCCCCAGGCTGCCTCCTCTAGTCTCAGTTTATCTAGTGTGACACCCTGGTGTCCTCAAGCTGGCTGACAGATGTAATCTACAAACAAAACACTTCATCTAGGAAGCATCCCAGTCAAATACCTGAACCACCTCAACTGCCTCCTTTTATGTGGAGTATTGGGTCTACTCTGAGCCCCTGAGCTCCTAACTCTGGGGCTACGTCCACACTCGCCCGGATAGATTTGAAAATCCACACTAGCGTTTTCAGTCATTTTCACAGAGTTGTGCGTCCACATTGAAACGGCTAAAACGCTTACGTTCCAGTACAGCGCGTGCGCAAAAGCGAGTGAGAATTAAAGAGTTTGAAAAGCTATCCGGAGCATGTACAAACTGATGTTAATCTTTTTTAGGGCTGTCAAAATTGAGAGCAATCAAAACAACTGCTATATAATGTCCTCCGCTATCTTTGTTTAATTGGTCACATGACGGCATCACATGACAAAACTGAGAGAAAATGATGCGTTTTCAAATGAAAACCCATTAGTGTGGACGTAGCCTAAGTCCTCCACCCTTTTCCAGTTGAGAAGCATGACCTTTTTGAAAAAAAAAAAGGTAAACACATCACCAGGATTTTGGTTTATAAATGATCGGACACAAATCAGCCGCTCCACTTTAGAGGTGTGCTGCTAATCTTTAATAGTTGGGGTTTTAATTATCCACTTCAGCTTTAAGCTATTTGTTTTAGAACAGCACTGAATGTGGACGAGCCTCCACAGGAAGTAAAAGTGTGCAGGGAGAGGGTGTAGGAGATGAGGTGGAACTGGGCCATAGTGTGCTTTGCCAAGCCAAAGTGTTGGATTTCCTACTCTTTGTCTACCTCTGAGAGTCCAGATTGTGAATCCTGGTCTGGAGTTTCACATCAGCATTACTTATTCATCGGCTTTCTATAGACTGAGGCTCGCCTGGGGGCGCCGGCCGCATCGGCTGTGTGTGATACAAGACACTGGTCTTTGAACATATGTAATGGAAACATGTTAGAAGCCTGCACGGTTCTACATATAATAACATGCATGGGATTTTCCACAGGCCCGGAGTCCTGAAGGACCCTCAAATCATGTCTGGGATTTGGCTGTCCATCTTTTACATTGTATGCATCATACTGGCCAGACAGGTGAGTGTGTGTGTTTGTGTGTGTCCGTGTGCAAGAAGTTCTTTAACAAAGGAAATGCCGTGCATGTCACATCCGGGTTTAAACCAATGCTTCTTCGCTTCTCTCTCAGGATGAGCTGAGCTGCCGTGTAGATTTCCTGCTGGAGCGCTGCTTCAAGACCGAGAGAGATGAGATGGAGACCATGGAGAACGTCAACAAGCTCCTCCTGCAGAACGTCTTGCCACTCCACGTCGCCTCTTTCTTCGTGGGCAAAAACATCAATAACCAGGTAAGTAAGACATTCCCAAGGTGCACAGCTTCTGTCCTTTATCTGTTCAATACAGATCCAGTTGGAAACAAGCCTGATATTCATATTTATCTTCCACTGTGTGACATTCTGAGGAATTTAATGAGGAAATATGAAAGTGGGCGTGTAAGGAGGATTTGCAGCACCACATTTTTGTCCTTGGAGCTTTGCAGGATTCACAGTTCAAAATAATTCTTATTTATCAAGAACTGCTCGATTGAGGCAAAAATCAGTTATCCTGTTTGATTATTTGGCACAATTGAACATAGATTTAAGGAATATTTTTAACAAACCAGCACGGTGGTACAGTGGTTAGCGATTTAGCCACACAGCAAGAAGGTCCTGGGTTTAAATCCACCATCTGGTCTTTCTATGTGTGGAGCTTGCATGTTCTTCCCTCTGTGTTAGCTCTGTGACAGATTGGTGACTTGTCCAGGATGTACCCTTCCTCTCACCCTGTGGCAGCTTGGATAGGCTTCGGCCACCCACCTGCAGCCCTGAATTGGATAAATGACAGAAGACGGATGGATTGATGGGGAAAAAAAACTTTATTTGAAAGCCAAAAAAGAGAATTTAGGTTTAAATCTAGTCGGTTGCACACCCCTATATTTGTCTTTTATCGGGCTTTGGTGCAGCTCCTCAGTTCATCCTCTATCAAAGACAAGCTGCTTTATCTCTGCCTTTAAGCCAGTTTTCTTCTGATTGGCTGTCCCCTGCAAGCAGAAGGTTTGTGAATGATAGGTGGGTGGGGCATTCTTGGCTGAGATGGCCATATTACGGATGTCCACTCTGTTTGACATCATACAGTGAAAGAGTAGACGACAATCTCAAAAACAGTGCTTAGAGTGGTTTTAATTCTCATGGCCTTTACTTGTACATACTCTGACCTCGTGTGAATTATTGGTTAACAGCACATATTTGACAGGAAATAAAGGGAAAAAAGTTTCTGCTTCATATATTTTTCTTACTATTTGTACCACCATTCAGTCAGCCATATTTGAGAGTAGTTAGTCTGAAAACACTGTGGAGGGAAAAAAATCAATGATTTTTGGATGTTGAGTGAGTTGAGTGTTGGCACCAACACGCTAGTTTCCAGTTATGAAACCTTTTTGGAGTTTCATGTGCAAAAAGCAGCAGAACAGGTTTGACTTGGCTCCTGCATGCAAATTGGATGAAAATAGGCTTATGCTGGAATTATTTTTTTAATCATAATTTTATTTTACATCCTTTCAGGACCTGTACAGTCAGTCATATGACTGCGTGTGCGTGATGTTTGCATCGGTGCCTCAGTTCAAGGAGTTTTACAACGAGACGAGCGAAAACAAAGACGGCCTGGAGTGTTTGCGATTCCTCAACGAAATCATATCAGACTTCGATGAGGTATGAGGAAGCTGACGGTGTGAAGTCCTGCTGCTGTCAGCACCAGCCTGCTGGAACGTTTTGTCTTTTCTGCCTCTTTCTCACTCTCTCTTCCTCTTTGTGTCTCTTTCACGCAGCTTCTTTCAAAGCCCAAGTTCTCCTCGGTGGAGAAGATTAAGACCATCGGCAGCACCTACATGGCCGCTGCAGGGCTGACACAGTTGGCTCCGGGGGATGAAAGAAAGGTTGGTGACCCTGAAGTCACAGCTTTAGGTTATTACCTGCAGGTTGCACACAGGATGACTGACATACTCAGGAAAGGAATTTGGATTTGCAAATCCAGGCTTGCAAAGCCGTCTTCTGGTCTACTTTTAAAGTGTAAACAAACTGCACACGCTCCCGCTGACTGAATACTGTGATCTCTGGCTCCCCCTACAGAAATGCGACATGTCCTACAGCCACGTGCGCTCCATGGTGGAGTTCGCCATCGCTTTGATGGCCAAGCTAGAAAACATCAACACACACTCTTTTAACAGCTTTAAATTGAGGATTGGTGAGTCTCTGCAGAAGAATAATGCAGATGTTACAGATTATTTATAGTCTGGTTATTTATTGTTATTTTCAGAGTCGAATCAGAAGTTGCATGATGTCTGTTTATTTTTCATTTTTATAAACAGCTAAATGATTTAAAGAAAGACAACACGGGTGCATGGATGGTGCTGATCTCACCTCCTCAGACAGTCTTGATAACCCTGAAATAACTTCTGTCTGCTGTTCACCTTCAGGGATCAACCACGGCCCAGTGATTGCAGGAGTTATCGGAGCCCATAAACCTCAGTATGATATTTGGGGGAACTCTGTTAACGTGGCCAGCAGGATGGACAGTACAGGAGTACTGGACAAGATCCAGGTCAGTTTTGTTTTTTGGAATATATCCTGAGTCTGTTTCTCTCACCAGTGTTTGATGGATTTGGTGTAACAAGCCTATAATATGATAATAAAATATTGTATGGTGGTTTATTGATGTTTGTAAAGGCATTAATGCATTATTAAAGGACGCCAGTCTGATGAAAGTTTCAATATTGTTCAGTAAGATAAGATAAACTTTATTTACTGACTCTCAAAGGTTAGGAAAGTCGTTTGTTACAGCGGCTACAAATCAAACACGACCTAAAATATCTTATAGAAGAAGAACAAAATATATGGCTCAATAAAATGACATAAGGACACAAAACAAATATTTCAAGGTAAAGTTCTATTAGATAGAAAAAAAATCTAATAAATTTTTAATGGAGACTATTTTTGTTGTGTGTTTTTTAGGGGTATTTTTAGTTTTCTGGTAAGAATGCCACACACTAGGCCTGCAACTTCTTCCTTTGTCCGGTTTCCTCAGTATTTTAAGGACATCCCGCTCATCAGGCTGAGATATGCCAAGTTTTCAGCCAATAGCTGCCTGTGAATCACCTTGTTGGTCCAAAAACACTATTTCATGTATGTCAAGCTGCCATGTGCTGGTTGTGTGAAGCAGGCAAGAGAGGACTCAAGCGCAGACTCATGGAGGCAAATAATAAATTTTTAAAGTTAATTATAATTTATTGCAGAATATCAGACAATGCAAAACTAACTAAAACTGGAATGTACAAGTAACTAAGCAGGCAGGCAGAACACACAGCAGGGAATGAAGGAGACGCAACACTGGACAGAGGGAGACAGAGGCTTAGATACACAGTACAACGACGAGGGAACAGAAAACACATGGGAACACAGCTGAGACAAATTAGACATGACGAGACCAGGGAAGCTAAACTAAGCACACTGAACATGGACCATAAGAGCTTCACAATAAAACAGGAAATGAAGGAATGCAAGACTGACACACGAGTTTGACAGAGCGGAGGAACAGCAGACGAGGGGGGACATGACGGGCTGGGGGAAACGTAGAGTGGAACTCAAGAAAAACAAGACACAAGAGGGAATCTAATAATCAAGGAACTAAACAGAGACTACTAGTGAACCAGAACATAAACCATAATGCAAAATATTGCCAAAACACAAGAGACTCAAAATGTAGGGTCAAATTGACCCAGAACCATGACACAAGCTATGCTATCTTTGGCTTTTTTTCAATAGATTCAACTAAAGAAATGAAAAACAAATTGAGTGTTTTTACAACAGGTTGTTAGTAACAAAGTGGCTAAATTTGGTCCCTTGCTTTTTGTTTGGGAGCCTTTTTTATGCTTGAAGGATTCAAGCATAAAAACAACAAACATTACTCTTAAAAGGCAAAAAGAATGAACTGAAAACGAGTGAAAAAGCAGCCAATGTCCAAAGAAAACTTTGAAATACCTTCATAAAACCTGGAGAACTACTGTCCAAGAGCATTTTAAGAATGACAAGAAAGCTGACTCTTTGGAAGCAAATCTAAGGCTTTAACATCATACTGTACCATGTATAGATAGATAGATAGATAGATAGATAGATAGATAGATAGATAGACAGACAGACAGACAGACAGACAGACAGACACACATAAACAAATTTGCTGAGGCAATTCTGGCCCACGGGCCATGTGTTTGGAAACAAATTGTTCTAGAGGAACAAGATCAGTCCTGTAGCACCATCGGGTTCTCGTTACGATAAGGTCTTGATGTCTACTCCCCTCCTCATTGGTTGGACGTGCTGAGTGACAGGACGTGGTTGGATTCATATAATCAAATTAACTGGGGTCAGGACTTTTCTTAATGTGACTCCAGCACAACACCATCTTTTCTTTCATACTGAGCTGTGAGCTCTGCCTTGGTAGCTCGTTGCCTCTTGCGCTTTTCTGTTGCCTCAGGTGTGGGGTTTTTTTTTTGGCACAGCAGCTTAAAGATGCCTGGAGAGACATATAACCTAACTCTTTTTATTGTCATTTTCTGGCTCGCAGGTGACCGAGGAGACGTCCCAGATGGTCCAGACTGTGGGATACGGCGTCACTCTCAGAGGAAAAGTGAATGTGAAGGGGAAGGGGGAGCTCACCACCTACTTTGTTAACACGGATCACACCTCTCCTGATTTCTGATCAAGCCTTCACTGCAGGCCACGGCCCAGACACAAGCTGCAGGTGCTTGTTGTTTGTCTGTAGCAGCCAAGCTCACACTTGCATGACTCATTCTGGGGTTTTCTTTTTTTCTTTTTCCACACGGAGAAACACAATCAGTGTGAAGGACTTAAAATAAAACACCACTGTATGTTCAGCCAGGCCGGCAGTCATTATAGACACCTGCACGGCCTCTGTGTGATGTGACGGCAAAGGTCAACACCCGGCAATCATTCACATTCACCGAAGAGAAGCCACCTCAGACTGGTCAAAGGAAGGCGCACAACTGCGAGCAAGCAGCCGAAAGCAGGGAGCTTTCCACGCATGCTGCCTACTGTTTCTGTACTGTATCTGTGTTTCATGTGAAACTGCTGCAGACACTTTTCATTGTATTATTATGAAAACATTAAATGAAATATGCTTTTTTTGGTACATTGGTCGTGGCTGAATTACACAATACTCGTGTATGAAGTTAGAAGGTACCAAAGATCACTGCTGTCATATGAAGGATCATATAGGATTTACATTTAGAGGATTTTATTTTAGATTATTTATGTTTTTCACTACAGACATTTAGGTTTTAGCTCAGATATCTTTACATTTTTCACTTTTGTTTTTTGTTTTTTACTGTATCGCTGCATTTGCTGTCTTCTGATATAATGACTCATCATTGAAGGAAAAACACTGGCACTGCTCATAACTTTAGCTACGCCTGTGAAAGGGTTTATATGTGCAGCTGGAAACAGGTTTGGTAATATTTTTGCTTTAACCTGAGGGAATCACAAGCTGTTCCATGGGATAGGAAAGAAAAATATTTGTGTAAAATATATTTATTTTTGTGATTTTTTTAGTTATTGTTATTGTTATTATTCTCTAACCTGTGCTTTTATTGTGAAATTCTGAAAAAAATAAGGACTGGCTGGTCATATGTCCTCACTGCTGGAGCCAGAGAGATTTAATAAAACCATATAGCTCTGAAATATGATTTATTTATCGAGTGTGGCCCCATAGCTGTCATTAATTATGCTGTAAAACATCAGAATATCAGTATAATTACGCCATTAAAAAAGAGTCACATGATGCACATTTGGAAATTTTGCACTTTAAAAAGACTTATTTTATGTTTTAAAGGATCCTATTCTGATTGTGCTCAGAATATTTCTTCGTCTTCTTTTTTTGGATATGTATTTCTGTGTAAGTTGAAGAATTCACTCTATTTATAAGCTAATAAAAAATAAAAAAAAACACATGTGGTGTGTGTGTGTGTGTGTGTGTGTGTGTGTGGAAGCTTCCTACGTGCATCAGTGAGCACTTTAACAAGAACTGTGGAATTTCCCCCTTTGCCTAACATGGTAACGCCCACAAGTGCTCTGATTGGTCTACGCTCCTCCCTCGGTTATGGCTTCTAACTTGCTATTGGCCCCCGCCGGTGTCAGTCAGCCCGCTTCCTGCTTCACAGTATGGTTTGTTATTGCAGCGAAGCTCCTTTAAATGTGAGGGGAAATGTTGACGGTCGGAGCCCATGAAGTTGGTGAGTTTCTGATAGACGCCTACAAAACTTACAAAACTAACCGTGTGTCTTTGTCTGTTGAGAAAATGACGGAAAGTTAGCCTTTTGCCATTTCTTTTGACAAACCTTCAGTTTGAACGCCAGTGAGGAAAATTTAAACGTTACCTGCCGCTGCTGCCACTTGGCCCGACAGACAGGTTGTTTCTTTTTTTTTTTCTTTTTTTTTAAACCCTCTTTACGTATCTTTTAATTAACTATTTTTCTCAAATTTTTAGAAAAATGAAGGGGTTAATTCGACTGTGAACCAGCCACACTTCACACACACGTAAGATGTCAGGGGCCCATGAGCAGATCAGGAAGCGCCGCCCCCCCAAAACGTTCTTGATCTCGACCGACATAAAGGTGCGCGACCAGCTGGAAGGTACCATTTCGCTACAGCGGGGGTTCATCTGCCAGGAGCAAGATTTGGATAGAAAAGGGGACAGCCCCTGGGTTAAGGTATTAACATATATTTCCATTCACAGATTTACACAAGATTTGACACATGGAGGAAGTTGTTGTGTAGTGCTAGGAGGAGAGTCTGAAAGGTGCTACCATTTGTCAGCGTCAACTTTACTAATACAAGCTGTTTTTATTTCTCTTACTTACTTAGAATGATTAAAATTAATTAACATTGGTGGAGTAATCTTGAGTATTTTGCGATAATATTTCGAAAATACTTTTAAAGTGGTGTTTTTGTGCAATCTCAGTTAATTATATACATTATGCATCACTTGGGTGGCCCATGTCTTATGTTGCTCCTAACACATTCACTATGTTGCACTTCAGATTCGAGCATCCACCAGCCGCTGCTGAGTTCCTGCTTTTAAAATCGTCAGACTTAAATTTCCTGTTGTTTTGTTCTTAATTTTTCTTTCATACTCCACACCACCATCCCTCCTCTCCCTGTTTTTTTTTCTCCCACGTGTGTTTTTCCTCTTTTCCTGCAGGTGTTGGACAATGACTTCATGGGAAAAATAGAAAGGAGAGTCTTAATTGATGTCCCAACTGACCTCACTGGCTTGCTGGAGGCTGTTAGAGATCCAGAGGCTCGACTAAAACTTCTAAGTAAGAAGCAAAATACTGCAGATTTTACAGCTGCTTACTTAAAATGTGCTCGAAGCTTGATTTAACTCACTTTCTAAGGCGAGAGAGTTCAGATTTGTGTCTCTTAAGTGCTGCCAGTTACTCATAAGCTGCCCTGTTTTTACTGCACACTGTGCACACTGTAATGGCTGTTTATCGCAGTAATTGTAGAGCACACTGAAGCTTTTTTCTATTATAAGTACATTTATGGCCTGAAATGTGACCAAAAACTGTCCCAGAGGATGTTAATCAAATGTAATTAGAAGTTTGTAATCTGCTAATTATTTGTTTGTTTGTTGTATTGTTTTGTGTTTTTCAGACCAGCCTGGGAAGCTGCAGCAGTTGGCTTCTCTGCCGTCTGACTCCCCGCTGTGGGTCCAAATAGGTCAGCAGGATGAGCTGGCAGAGGCAGAGCTGAAGTACATCGGGCCCTTAACCAGAGGAAGCAGCGCTGTGTATTTTGGGGTCCAACTCAAGGTTGGCTTAATCATTGGATTGTTTGAATTTTCAAATATTTTAAGTTGCTTTAATCAGCAGTTTGAACTACTTATATGCGTTGCATGGTATAGCTGATACTGTTGAACCTGCTTTGCGGTTTCTCACTACCTACAATAGCTGTTCGTTACCAAACCTGGGCAAAAAAAAGATGGCAGCTAAAGAGCCAGAGTATAAAATCGCTAAAAGAAGAGACTTCCTGGGATCTTTTTTTTTTGACTCATTACCCAGAAGCTTCACAGGATCAGTGCTGATATTGCTCTGTGGGTGCTAGCTGTACACCATTCAGCTACACTGTTAAAACCACCCTCCACAGCAGAATATTTACAGTTGTGGTCAGAAGTTTACATCCACTCTTCACTGGAATGAATGTCAGGGTAATTTTGGACTCATAATTATATCTTTCAGTTGTTCTTTTTCCAGGGCGGGATAATTGTACAGCATACATCTTTAATGACTTAAAAAAACAAGAATTGGGTGCACAAGTTTTAAAAAATGTTTGGATTTTCTCTAATATGCACATTGTCAAAAGTATAAATACAGGCTCAAATATATACATACACCCCACTAATATATATTTAAGGATCGCTTTGCAAGTTGCACCATGACCAGACTCTATTGGTAGCCAAGCTTCTGGCATTATTCTGGTTGAATGTTTGGCCACTGTTCTGGCAGAATTGGTAGAGTTTATTTAAACTTGTTGGTTTCCTGGCCAAGGCCCAGCTTTTAAGCGTAGTTCATAGATTTTCATTAGGGTTGAGGTGAGAGATTTGGGAATACCATTCAAGAAGCTCAGTGTGAGCTTCATTCATCCATTCCAGTTTTAATGTGTGTTTGGGAACATTGTCCTGATGACACCCAACTATGTAAACTTTCAACTGTCCAGCTGTTTTGAGGGGAAGTTGAAAAATTTGGAGGGAGGCCTCCTCCATTATTCCATCCACTTAGGACAATGTATCAGTATCACTGGCAGTAAAACAGCCTAAGAGCATGATGCTATCACCACCATGCTTTACAGTTGTTACAGTGTTCTTTGGTTTGCATGTCTGACTATAAAAAAAGTTCCCCATTTCAATCGCGCTTGAAGGTGTCAGTTATGGAGCAGGGGCTTCTTTCTTGGTCGGCACCCTCTCAGTGCATTGTTAGGTCACGCTGTCTTCACTGTGGACAGAAGCACTGGTCATGCAGCAGTTTCCACTCCATGTCAGGCTTGAGCCTTGGTGGCTCCTAAACATCCCGACCAGTTTCCTTCCATCAGAGGTTTTTTTTGGGGGGGTTTTCCCATCTTCTTCCAGACATTGGCAAAATGCTTGCCAATGTCTGACAAAATCCTTGTACTTAAGTACAGGAAGAAATTAAATTAGAAATGAATTTTTTTTTAAACCTATTTGGAAAATATCCACTTTGAATGCTGGTTATACATGTCGTCCATTGACTGTATTTTCCTCACATCAGATTACATAAAATAACCACTGGATCCTCACCCCTGTGTGTGAAATCAAGTGACCCACAGATATTTATAAAAATCCTTCCTAATGTTGTTCAGGTTGCCCCTGTGCTGCCAAACTATCTGCAGACCTTTGGGATGTGAACCTCTTGGAGTGTCCTATACCTTTGGCAGTGTGGTGTTGGCAGCTGATTCTTTGTGTCCTAAAGGTTGTTGTTGTTGGGTGAGGCCTCCATGGATGAGGTTCGTTCAAGCAATGCTTGATCAGGCTGCGATCTGGCCAGTTTGGACCTTGTTCATCTGACAAACGCTGTCACAGCCTGAGGCACCAGGTTGCCAGGTTCTGCAAGAGCTTCTTCCCACAGGCAGTCAGGATTGTGTACTCATTTTAAATACACATAATCATGCACTACAGACACACAATCCTATAATTGTTTGTATACATGAAAACACATAGTCATCCTCCACAATGCTTCCTTTTTAACTGTTGCTGGCTTGTGCAATCGTTTTGTTTGCATAACTTTAGTTTAATATTCATCAGTCAGACATTCACATATGATGACTAACCTTCATTGCTGTTGTGCTGTGTTTTCATATTTGTAAAGCTGTTGAGTCCACTGTGCAGTCCTCATGTCTGCTGCAGTAAAGTTGACTCTGACTTTGACTTGTAGCTAACTAATATGAAATATGACAAAAAGATACAGGTATCAGAAATACAAATAAAAACTAGATGTGTACTCACTAAAATAAAACAATAGTACACATGAACGCTCTTCAGATAATTATGTCAACCTGTGTGAGGAGGCTTTGGTGTGACTTTAACTCAAGTGTTTATGTTGTAGTACTTGTTATTAGTTTCTTAAATGTGTTCTATTGAACATTTGTAAAAAACAAAATAAATAAATAAAAGCTAAAATGAACAGGGTGGAGACTAACCAAAGCTACATTTATCTGAAAAGAAACATTTGGAAGTTCATAAAAATAAATAATGTAACTCATTAATTCACACTTTTCCTACAGTTTGCTGTCCTGATGGGGAGGCTGCTGCCATCAGGGAGTGCCATTGCCAACAATAATCAGTGGCTGGCACAATCATCACAATTACTGCATACATAAAGCTCCAAAGTTTGCGAGCATAAAACTGCACCAAAATATCCGGGGAATCAAATCATAGGTTTATATACAAACCACAGATGTAGGAGCTGAGTTGCTGTGTCACTTGCAGTGTAACTATGTTAACTGTGTGTGTGATTGTCCTCCAGGGCTCAGCGGTGGGTAGGGGAAAAAGCAACGGCACTTACAAAGGCCAGAGGTTATTCACCTGCCCCGAAGCTTGCGCCCTCTTCGTCCCAGCCAGTCACATCAGGCCCCGCCAGTGGTCCAGCAGCTCCGAGGGACACCAGCGACCCCGTGAGCGAGAACACCGCAGCAGCAACGGTCACCATAGCAGCAATGGCCGCCTAAACCATTTTCAGCTGCCGCCCCAGCAGCAGCAGCACCAGCACAGTCGTCACATTAGTTTCCACCAGCATCCACCCAACAGCTCTTCTCAGGTGTCCCCCTTTAGCATCCTTCCACGAACTGCAGACTCAGCACCCATCACAGCTCAAAACCATGTCCGAGGCCCTGCGTCACCCCCGCTGTTTCGCCCTGGTCAGCGTGTGTGTTTCCCCCTGGATGACAAAGTCTGTGCAGGGGAAGTGGTGTTCTGTGGGCCCCTGCCAGGCCGGGCCTCATCAGGAATGTACGTGGGAGCCATTCTGGTCAGTATGACCCATGAGTGAGAGAAGATGTTTGTTTGTTTGTTTTGTTTTTTTGTAGAAAATAGGACATGTTTTAACTGTTAGCAAAAAATATTTTCCCTCGCTTTGACAGTCTTATACAGTGTAATTGTGAAGCCATTCTATTTGCATTTAATATTTGACTCTGTGTTATGTACATTAGGACACTCCTGATGGTAGCTGGGACGGGACTTACAAGGGAGAGAAGCTCTGCCACATTCCTTCAGTCCTTTATGGAGCGCTGGTGTCAGTCAACAAGGTTTCCTTAGGTAAAGCAGCTGTTTACACTCAGAAAGTTCAGGCCTCAGTTATTTCAGGTAACTCAACAAATTTAGATTTTAAACTTTAGATTTTAATCACTCTTCTTAACATAAATTGACTTCTATATAGAAAAATTTAATTAAAAAATGGCAGATTTAGTTCCAGTATTTTTCCACAATTAATACGGTCAAATGAGAATAGACCGAGAAACATAGAAACAATAAGGCTAACCTGCCTAAATTTGGCAGCTGTCCACATCAAGGTAATTTCCTTGTGCCTTTTTCAGCACTGCTTCCATTTTTAGATTCTGTGGTTGAGTCAGAAACACAAACAAAAAACCCTGTATTACACCTGACTTTGTTAACTTTTACAAACTACGCAAATCTAGCTTTTTTTCTTTCATTACAGAAAGTAAGTTATTAGAATACTTGTATTACTTTTGTGTTACCTGCATCACGTCAACCATATAAACCTTGGGCCTACATAACCACACAGTGTCTTAAGGGGGATTCTTTTCATTGGTTTACTAAGACACGTTTAAACTGTTTACATGAGGTGATGAAATAATTTTGCTTTTCCCTCATAAACTGAAGTCACCAAGAGGGAAAAGACAAGTGCCTCTTTTCTGTCCACCTAACATGCACAGATCGACCTGACAGCAGTTCTGGTTTCTTCCTGTTAAAAGGGAGTTTCTCTTTCCCACTTTTGCCAAAGCTCTTGCTCAGAGGGGTTATATGATTGTTGGGGTTTTCTCTGTATTATTGTAGGCTCTTTCACTTGCAATATTGTTTTTGTGATTTGGCACTATATGAATAAATATGGAATTAAAATGAACTGTGAATCAATACACTTCCTAAAATCAAACGAAGCTCGATAAGTCGCTGTCTTTTTTCTTTATGCTAGAAGAGCTAGAAAGCAGCAAATGACAACTTTGAAGGAGGCATTTACCAAGTTTACATCAAATTGTGAAGTGTTTTTGCTTGTAATGGGTCACTTGCCACATTTTTTTTTTGACCTCACCTTTTTATAAACATCTTGCAGAAAAGAAACAATTAACACCAACAATCACTAAGTAAAAGCAATACAGAGATGTGTAACTGAACCAAATGAAAACGCAGTCAAAACAAGGAATTGTGTTTTGTCATAAGGGCCGAGTGGACGTGAATGAGGGCTATGTGGACACAACTGTGTTTACACCTGAGCTTTGTAGAGACGAAGCGTTGCAGGAGCATAACAGTAAAAATAAACGTCTAACATCTTCACTTCTGCGTCCTCAGAACCAAAGTCCCATCGAACCAACCCCACTCAGAAATCTTCCAGAACCGTCCTGAAGGTGGCACTCCCCCCAGTTACTAAATCAGTCCCTGTATCGCCGCCTGCCTCTGCACCAAAGATAGCCCTGATGCCCCCAATCAAACCAGCACTTAAATCTCCCCCTCTGCCTCTGCCAAAACCCGCCCAGAAACCCGGGCTTCCTCCCCCTCCTCCTCTACCCCCTCCCAAACCGCAAGGCCTGACAGCCGGCCAGCAGCAGCACACCAATGGTACTCACGGACCCGCCTCACCGCTGACGGCTCCGGGTAACGGTGACGACGCAGCAGAGAATGGAGAGGCAGGATCGGGCAGCAATCTGGAGGTCGGGTCGATGGTTGAAGTGAATGATCCGCCGCTGTTTGGAGTTATCCGCTGGATTGGATGGATAAACGGGATTTCAGAGCCAGTGGCAGGAATCGAACTGGTAAGGACAGTTTGTGCCTCAGTTTTTATTCCCTTATTGAGGTTGTACACTCATACAGAGTTTTCTACATCAGTTTTTTACTTCCCAGACGGATTGAAAGCAGTTGCTACTTATAACTGAATCATTGTTTTCTTATGCCGGGAAAGTCGTGTTAGCATTATTATTTAAACAAAAACGGGTTATTTCCATCACCACATTTGTCACCACATATCCTTTTTCATTATTACACAAACTTCCTGTTAACTTTTATGAGGGCAACGGAAAAGGAAGCCGCAGTTTGTTTACACTTAAGAAGATCATTCGCTCTTTGTTAAAGGATACCTTTCATACCAAGCATTCATGTTTCTGCATGTTCGCTTTTCAAAGAAACTGTTGGCAGTTCTTGTGGATTGATTCCTGATAAAGTCTTGCCTGTTCTTGATCCTGTTTTGTGTTCTGCTGGCCGCAGGTGGTCTGGGAAGCCTCTGCAGAAGTGCTTTAATTCTGCGTTTTTGGAGGACAGCTCCTATTACATAAATACTCTGTATATATTTTTCTTGTCACTTGATCCATGACCTCAGCTATTTTTTACCTGGCGGGTTCATGGGCCCAGTCTTTAGTTCGGAGTTTGAATTACTACAACATGATGTCCATTTTGTAAATTATCGTCCCATTAAGAGTGAAATAGGTCAAACAAAGCAGGGTTTGAGTTGCTGAACTCGCAGATTCAAAAGAGGATATGCAAATGTGTGACATCACAATACCTACACATGCACTGAAAAGAAGAAACTCATCAACTACTTAGCCCCCTGCACTTGAAGTTGCAGTATGCTGCTCACTGTCTGTGGTATCTGGTTGCCATGTGACTATGAATCACTCCAAGTATAGATTAGCTTAAGGTTATAGAGATAGATCTGCTATGTAGGAGTCTGTGGGGACTGACTCATCCTGAGAGACGGCCTCAAGTGGGCATTAGAGGTACTGCAGTTTTTGGCACTTGTGCTGTGGTTTCACCTTTTTGTTACAGAGGTTACAGCTTCAGCTACATTAATTGTTTGTTTGTTTTTTAATCTATAGCAGTTGTAATGGCGCATCAAGCATCAGTACAGAAACTGATTTCTTCCAGTATATTGTTCCAATGGATTCATTTTTACCATCAACAGCTGAATCAAATACTTTGTTACAGCAGCAGAGGAAACTTGGAGTTTGATGTGTGGGCTCTAGGCACAAATATGCCGCATATCACACAGGGGGGTGATATGAGCCCCAGAGGGAGGATGTCTTTGATTTGCAAGGCAGGTCGGTACGTAGGGCTCAGGCTGCCTGCCTGGAGCAGGTCACAGGTTTCACTCCATTAGTTTAATGACCTTCT
>NW_005187631.1:770729-816374 GCF_000239375.1 Pundamilia nyererei | reverse complement strand
GTGTCAGGAACAGGAGCTGTCTGCTGGAACGGATGGCAGTTACCTCGGAGAGCGTCACTTTCGTTGCCCGGCCAACAAGGGGCTTTTCGTAAAGCTTCGCAACTGTAGACGGGACTCCAGATTCCCCGCCCCCGAGATGCCTGTCAATCAAGTGGAGCGATGCAACTCTATAGGTAAAGTAGGCTGTAATCTGACACAAGGCCACGCCAGCACCTCGCCGTCAAAGCTCTCTGTCTCATTTTTGCATACGTGCTGATGATCGCTGTTAAAGCAGCATTTATGACGCTCTGATATCTAATACCATCTTCTGTGTCTGTGGCTGCCAGCCTTTGCAGAGTGGGGCAGTGAGCGCGTGGAGGAGCACACTCCTCCTGTGGAGGGGGATGAGGCCCGGGAGCTCTACCAGGGCTGGAAGAAAGGCATCCAGGGTCACCTCAACTCCTGCTACCTGGATGCCACGCTGTTCAGGTAACATCTGAGACATTAGTTACTGTCCTACATCTCATAGAAAGAAGACTGTTGGTGTAAATATGTTGTTTTGACAAAAGCTGGTTTTTCAGATTTATACCAGATCTTTCAGATGGTTCACAAAAAGGCTGATAATGAATGTTTTTTGTCACTGTGATCTACAGCAGACATGCTGTGTCTCTGCTGTGTATACTGTTACAATACTGTACATACAATACAATACATATTAAATGTGACCATTAGAAGTGATGCATGTGACAGGCTTATTTCTGCTGCTGGATGAGGAAGAGAGTAGATATGACTAAGACCGTCATCTCACAACTCCGCCCACGTGGAAACCAGTGACTTAAGAGGAAGGTCAGCAGTCTAAAACTGCTACCTTCAGTTGAACATATCGAAAGCAAAGACATGAAAGTGCACTCGCATATGATGTCACATGTCCGACTGTGGAATATGTTCAGTGTTATAAATATCTTGGAGCAGTTATTGTGAAGCTGTGTGCAAGAATGTTTGAGAAGGCTTCTTTTCTTCCACGTTGATAAAAACAATGATGATTTTATTTTCTTGCGCTTTTACTGAATCGTTCTTATCTTTTTCTTCTTGGTGTCCTGGTTTGGATATTTACATGTAAAGAACAGAATATCGCTCAGTCAAATGGTGAAGTGGTCTAACAGGCTGATCGGTGAAGCACAGCTGAACCCAAGTATCCCTGCACGCCAGACAGTTGCAGCGGTTCACTGGTTCGATTTCTTTATGCACAGAGTTTCAGTTTCCTCCTTCTGGACAAAGATATCTGGTTTAAAAAAAGCTTTGTTTATGCAGCCGTTACGCAGATAAACAAATTATAGCTTTGCCAGTTTTGTGGGCTACATGATGCCCCAAATGAATTATTAATAATTCTCACTTTTAATATTTTTTGCATGATGTATATTTGTTGCATTGAGAGTGTGCACGTGAGGATGGATGATTCACCACTGCTGAACTAATCTACCTACAGGTAGAAATGAAGGAGCCTGGCATTAAATGAGGGGGTGCACCAAGATTCCACCCAGCTGCTTGTTTTATACCCCACCTGTGTGCTTTTGTCTCCACAGTCTGTTTTCCTGCTGCAGTTCAGCTGACTCTGTGTTATTCTGGCCCACCGACCCTAAAACCGACCAGAGCTCCAGTCAGGCTCAGGACCTTCTACGCTGCGACATTGTCAACCCACTGCGGAGGTCTGTGCTGTTGTCACTGGTCATTGTTTGGTTAAAATGAACCGGGAGGTATGATGGAGGGACTGTTGTGCCCATTTCCTGTCTCCTTACTATCAGTTTCTGTTGTCACCATCTCTACAACAAAAACTGAAGTTTCTCTAGTGACCACTTGAGACTGGCTTTAAAACACGAGTCAGTGGCCATGGTTATCTGATAACAGTACTAACACTACTGCTACTTATCCAGAATAGTGACCTTTGGTATCACAAGCATGTGGAGTTTAATCCAGTGTTCTGTTTGTGGTCGTTAAACACAAATGTCATTCTAATAGGAGGCCCAAAAGGTTGCAGTCATTAAACACCACATGTTCACGTGTCGCTAGGCTGAAGCGCTCATAACTTTAGGTTGTGCTCACATTCTTGTTATATATCTGTGTGACGTGTCTGAGGCGCTCCTGTGCTGCCGTGTTTTTAAAGGTACGGCTATGTGTGTGCCAGTAAGACAATGGCGTTGAGGCGACTGCTGGAAGCTGCGAACAGTGATATGGGCTTCACCAACCAGGAGAAAGGTATGCAAGTGTTCTCCTCCACCAGGGACTGTGCTGCAAACATAGTTAAAGACTTCGAGGAATGCTGTCATACCTCTCTTGTTCTTTCTGTCAGATCCTGAAGAATTTCTCAACAAGCTTTTTCAGCTTCTCCGAGTCGAGCCGCTTCTCAAGATCAGGTAATGTTGCCGACACTAGGACAGTTTCTCACTGGACTGTTGTTCCCAGATTACCTGCACACAGTCATTATCACACACACAGGTTAGCTGTTGCATCGACGCGGTTGGAAGTTGAATTTGGATGACGTTTTTCCAACACTGTCGCTCTTCTACATTTCATGCATTCCTCTGTGAGAACACAACCTGCCGCCAGTTCACTTTTGTTCAAAGGTGATGGAAATATTTGCCTGGTTGTTGTTTGTTGTTGTTGAAGTTCACACTGTCTAAATCTAACTAAAGGAAAAGGGACTTCCAGCCTGGAGGTCAAACAGACTGTGGCTCTTCCTAAAACTATTTGACTTGCCTCTTGTGTCTATAGTGTCCCTGTGAAGACTGCGTTTAGTGTTTTCATGCTTGTCCATGTTGTTATTTGCTCAGAGCTCCATGAAGTGTTTCACCTTCCTTTTATGTACTTCAGTGACTCAACGGATCTCAAACTTGACCTCTGACCTTGACTTCAAGGTCACTGTTATTCAAACTTGCCAGTGTTTTTTAATAGATGCACCTGTTTTATGAATTTGAAAGTCCTGTGTTGCACTGATCTTGAGTTATCGTGACCACGCGGCCCGCCCGCCTGTCTATCGTTGGCAGGGTAATGACAATACCCCATCAGTCTTTTATAGCTGAAGGGTAAAAATGGCTGCAGGTCCTAAAGAGTTAATGCAATACTCTCATTGAACCCCTTGAATTAAAGCTGGAAATTGTCTCACATCTTGTTTGATTTAAAGTCTACTGTGAAGGCGTGCAGAGACAAAAACTACAAGGAAAATTGTTATTATCCATATTTATGGATAACTATATGCTTACACAGCCAAGCATCAAAGGTGGTCATTGTTGTAATGCCTGCTCTGTCAGTGTTTTAGGATTGCACCCGGTGGCTTTGTTCTGGTGTTAAACAAGGTCTCGAGGGAAACGATAACAAAGCAACACTGAACGAGACATGATCCACAGTGCAGCCAGAGGGCAGCATAATTAGACAGCTAGATCTCACAAGCTTGGCTTGCAGACTGCATTTAAAAACCGTACACACACACGCTGGTGTTTCATTGATAAAACCTGAAGCATAGATATGTTGGATGGGCTGCACCACACAGAAAACCACATGCTTCAGGAGGTAATATTTGTTTATGAATTCCACAACAATGTATCGAACGTTAAGGGTTTAGCAGTTAAAGGTCAAATTCAGTAGCTCGAGTTAGAGGAGCTGAGGCCTGATCATCACCTAAATCTTGAGCTCATTCTACATATTTAATTTCCTGCCTTCTTCCTCTCCTCAGATCGATGTCTCAGCAGCCACAGGAGTGTCACCTCTATCAGCTCTTCCCTCCTGCCCTTACCCCTTCTCCTTCCTCGCCCGAGGCTCTCTCCCCAGTCAACTCCCCGATCCCCCTCTCCTCAGCGTCATCCATGAGGGTCGCCAGCGTCCAGACCCTGCTGGAGTCCTCCTTTCTCCACTCCGGCCTCAAGTTTGTTGAGGTGATAGAAATAAGCCAGAGATTTCACATCAATATGAGTAAAAAGGAGTTGCTATATTTTCTTATGTGTGGCTTGATGTGCCCACCAGGCTCCCTCTTGCCTCTTGCTGCTCATGCCGAGGTTCGGGAAAGACTTCAAAATGTTTGACGCCATCTTGCCGACCCTCAGCCTGGACATCACAGACCTGCTGGATGACAGTAAGGACGATCACAGGAAGCAATTTGTTCCTGCTCATTGAAGATTTGAAGTAGCTTAAGTTTTATGTTCTCCTTTCTCTTGCAGCTCTGAGGCAGTGTACTATCTGTCAGGCTGTAGCCGAGTGGGAGTGTCTGCAGTGTTACGATGATGTAGACATCACTCCTGGACATCTGAAACAGTACTGCAAGACCTGCAACGTTCAGGTAGCCCTTCACTGCTTCAGGTTTATAGAGACATGCACCAAAGAGCCTCTGCTTTAAAGATGGAATCGTCTGCAGCAGTCCAGCTTAATTCAGCCCAGTGTTGTGGTTTTCTGGATCGCTGATACTCTGTAGACTCGCTCGGTACTCTGTACATGATACCAGATTAAGATTGTACCCTGTGCTGAAAGTTGGCTGCCAAATAAGCACTCTTATTTTGTGTCTTACTCTGCACTAAATATCAGATATGTTCATAACTGTAACTGCTGGATGCTGGTGCTTGCTCCTCACATAATCTCAGCACTCCACTCTGTCATCCAAGTATGAGCACTTGTGATTCAGTGGTTGGCTTCATGGTAGCTGCTGCCGCCTTTTATATACAGTCTGTGTTTTTTACTCATTGACTTTGATCACCAGGTCCACAGTCACAGGAAACGAGCGTCCCACAGCCCGGTGAAGATTGGCGTCCCCGGGGAACAGTGGACAGGCCCCCTGCACTGCACGCGACAGCGAATGTCTCTCTTCGCTGTGACGTGCATCGAGACGAGCCATTACGTGAGCTTCGTCAAGAACGGGCCCCTCGACACCGACTGGCTGTTTTTCGACAGCATGGCGGATCGGGAAGGTGAAACTCAAACACGATAACCGAATCTTACATTCAGCCAGCGAGGAGCACGCGCTCACGTTTCTCCATGTGCTCTCACACAGGTGGAGAGAACGGCTTCAACATCCCCCAAGTGAAGGCTTGTCCCGAGGTGGGCCGCTACCTGAGCTTGTCAGAGGAGGAGCTGAGCAGAGTGGACCCCAGCTCCTTGAGGGAGGCTGCGCGTCGCCTGCTCTGCGACTCTTACATGTGCCTGTACCACAGCCCCGAGCTCAGCCTGTACAAGTGACACGGACACTCAGCACACGTGCAGACTGAAGTGGACGTGTTGTCCTCAGGTTCTTCCCTTCGCACAGCTGTCTGAATAAAACGTTGCACTTCAGAATATCAGGTGTAACATGAAATCTGCCTTATTCTCACCATGACCAGCATTTTTTTTTTATTACTCCCTCCTGTGAAGTGGGGTTAGAGACTGAAGTTCCCAGTGAGACGGGAATGTTGAAGTGCAGCTTCTTTTCTTTGTGGGTAATGTTAGACACACAAACTGGCCTTCATGTACAGACCCAGGAGGTTTTTTGTAACAGAAACTTTGCTCATCACCCGGAACACTCTCCAGAATTGGCTGCCCGCAGCTTCACACACTCAGAGATGTAAAAATAGCAGATGTAGCAGCAAGAGTCCAAAGGTTTTTAAGAAGATGGTGTAAAACAGCAAAGGTTAAGCTGGTTGACGTTTGTTATTGGGGCTAATTTTTTGGGTCATCCATGTTTAAAACTGCTTAAGTGCCAAACTGCTGCAGATTTATGGCACGGCCTTAATGTTCACATCTTCTGTATATCAGGAGTTGCAGTTTGTCTACAAACAAGATGCACTTTAAACTCTTTCGTGAAGTGTTGCCCAGTAAAGGACGACAAGTGGTGAGGGTCTGAGAATAAACCACCGTCAGGAAAACAGTCAGCCATACTTCCACACTTCTACTGTGCCTGTTGAACAAAGAGCCTTATGTTTAGGTAAAGAGCTGTGTACACTTGCCAACCTGCTGGTGAGTTTACCTGTGCCTTAATGATGCTCTCACACTGTATGAAACCACTGTGCCTGTAACATGTAACACTTGTACTCTGCACAGTTCAGTTTGCACTGCTTTATTTACACGTCAGTTCATCTGTATATAATAGCATTCCCTGTAACTGACAGCACAGATTGCACATCGATGTTTAAACTGTTAGATTGCTTACAGGTTCTTTAATGCAATCCAGCTACACGCAATGAGAATAAAGATTTGATATTGTTCCTATGTCTTAGTGTTTTTGCCTTTTTTTTTTTTTTTTTTTTTTTTTTTTTTATTGTTCAAATTTGTCAAGAAATCTAAAACATGTGGGACATGTCCATCTATCGTCTTCTGGTTATGGTGGATTTAAACCAGGACCTTTTTGCTGTGAAGCAAAGAATCCACACCGCTGTGCTTCCCAACTCTTAAACGGCTGAGTGAGAAATAATCATAATTTTCCCAAATCTGCTCCTTAAAAACATGGGTTCTGTATATTTTCTATACGTTCTTCCAGTGAAGCTTTCGCTAAATAAACTATAATATATAATATTTAAACGGGAAACGACAAGAAACATTATCAATATATCAAAATAAAACAAAAAATCACTGACCCATCATACCTTTAACACTGTTCTGTGGATTTTCTCTATCGACCACAAACATGGTGTCACAAGCATGTGAAGTCTACATTATATATTATATTGTCTACACCGCCTGGGGGGAAAAAACTGCCGTTCAATTTTCCTCAAATTAAATAGTCTTACCACAATTAACCATCCATGTTATTTAAATGAATATTCACTTTAAGTCTTCTCCGTACATGGTAAATTTTTTTTAACCCGCAAATTATTTTCTATAACTTAAAAAAGTAAAATTAATTATTATATTTTCCCCTTGAGGAAATATTTTATTTTATTTTAGCGGACGTATGACGTAATATCCGTATCAGCAAACTCCGTCATCATTTAGAGCCCCGGAAACATCGAGAGAGCGACGAGGGGGTTATCTAAACCTGAGCGTACGTCGGAAGCTTCGACTCTTTCCGTTAAAACGACACCGATTAAAGAAGCTCCTGAGAGTGTTGGATGTTTCTGTAAGGTACAATAGTTTTTGAAATAACGCTCCGCTGCCTCGTTCACCTATAACGTGCTGCTTAGTGACAGCGTTGTGAGGCGCTGGTGACCTCCTGCTTAGCTTCTGGTCGGCTCGCTTGTATTTATAGCTGGCAGTGTGTTGAGTACACACTTGAACCGTTAATGTTAGCTCTCCGGGAAACTGTGCTTAGTGTTTTAGGTCTATAACAACAGAGGTGGCCGCTGTTAGCAGGTGCAGAGACACCGAAGCTGTTCCGACATTTTATCTGCAGAAAAAACAGAGAACTGGCTGTTATCCCAGGATCGATCTGTTACAGAAAGAACAGGTTGGAGACAAACTGGGAACTCTGATAGTAATAATTTATGTTGTTTAGGGGCCATTCCTCTGTTAGAGCATGTAGAGATCACAGTGTGTTCACACTGTGTGTAAGGTCTTCTCTGTTTCTCTTATTATTTTTTATATATTTTATTTATTGTTTACTCTATTTAATTTGTAAAATATGTGTACATACACACACACACACACACACACACGTAGAAAAATATTAGTATACACATCCAGAAATGCATATACTATTATATATTGTACATATATTTATTAGTTTCAGATGTAGCCATTCTTGTATTTTGCTTGTTTACATTATTGTATTTTGCACAACTCTGTTGCTTGTGAAGCTCGCACACAAGAATTTCACTCACATGTGCTGTACCAATGTACCTGCACATGTGATGTGACAATAAAAGTGATTTGATTTGATTTGATATTTGACAGCATTAAAACACACACACAAGGTGACAGGTCACTGGTCACTTTATTAGGTACACCTTTCTTTCTCCATTGCCCTCAATACATTAGACAAGTAGGAATGTCAAGACGTCCTGCTGAAGTTCAAACTTGAGCATCAGATAAGAAAGTAAGTTGATTTAAGTGATTTTAAACGTGGCATGCTTGCTGCTGCAAGACATGCTAGTCTGAGTATTTCAGAAAATGCTGATCTGCTGGCACACAACCATCTCTAGAGTTTGCATGGAAAATATGTAGCGAGCCAAGTTCTTTGAGTGAAAATGCCGTGCTGCACTTAAAAACTAGACAACAAAAAAAATGTTGCCAGGTCTGATAAGCCTCCATTTCTGCTGCGACGTTCAGATGGTAGGGTCAGAGTTACCAGTAAACAGCATGAAAGCATGGATCCATTCTGCCTTTATCTGCAGTTCAGGTGCTGGTGGTGTAGTGGTGTCCATAACATCTTCTTGGTACCAACTGAGCATCTTTTAATCTATTCTGTGAAGATTTAAAACAGGTTTGAAGTGACAGCGACTGTATAGCTGCTGCTTCTGCAGTAGTAAAGGTAGCTGTGTGTGGTTAAGGCAGTGTTGCCTGTGTTGATGGATTTGTGGGTTCTATTTTCCTGATTAAATGTAACATTACTTTATAATAAGTGGTTAAAATGTTTTCCTTTTGGGGAAGATTAAAAGGATGAAACCTGTTCGATGTCTGAAATCAATGACTTCCATTTATCGACTGGTGTTTTATTCTCATATTTTGTCTTTGGCTTAACAGAAAGCTGCACAAGCCTTTTACGTCTGCAGTTATTTATGCATCCTATCTGTGCAGGTGCTTTCTGTCTCCGAGGTCCAGCAGTGTAGTTGGTTGCCATGGCGTCTCCAGGAGGACAAGGAGGAGGAGCTCTGTCAACAAGAGGAGGAAGCGGTGCCAGGAGGATGAAGTGGGCTCTGGAGCTGAGCCTGGGCAACACCAGGTAAATGGAAACTGACACGTACCCTGAACATTTGTCCACACCACCAGGAGGTGTGGACTAAAGCTCTGGCGTAGAGGTGAGAGTAGTGCAGGTAACAGCTCTGTCCAGGTGATCGAATTTACATGTAAGATATGATTCTGGCTTTAATGAGTTACTAAACAACAAGTCTGTTATCCTGTAATGGTTTCACTTTTCAGCATGTCCCTTTCAATATTTCTGCCTCCCTGCATTGCCAGACTGCTGTGTTCCAGGTGTAATTAAAGTTGAAAAAAGTCCATTCAGTTCAGTACAGGTCGCTGCTTTTATTTAAAGTTTCATAAACTGAGAATTTAAGTAATTGTGTTACATTCAGTATGGCTCAAAATCTTTCCTGGCAGGTAATTGTCCCATTCCCAGTGAACAGTTTGGGAGTGTGTCCTGCCTAAACTTAGAAGTTGTACATCGAATGCTCATCTTGATTCAACGCCAAAGGGCATTTGTGTCTCCTGCTAGACTTAAACTAGCAACCTTTTACTTATGTCCCGCCTAAACTACAGATTATTTCTGCCTCCAAACTTTTTAGAAATCAGCTAATCCAGTTTCTCTTTGTTTACCTGGGCGTCCTCACAGTGTGTGCATGTGGGCTTTACACTCTTGTCTTGAGTGGTTTAAATGCTGATATTAAATTAAACAGCAGAGCTTATGAGACGGTGAATAAAGGTTAAATCTGGTCATTTTTATTCCCGCTGCAGGAGCCGCGGTGACCGGCAGGGCGGTCAGGGAGATGTGGTTTACCCCATCGGCTACTCTGAGAAACCGGTTCCCGACACCAGCATCCAGGAGACTGACAAGAACCTGGTGGAGAAGGTGAGAAAAGCTCCAGATACACACATTTTCCCTCCTGTTCGAATGGTCCCAACCACCAGTCTGTGGATTTAATGTCTATTTAACTTCATAGGTGAAGCTACCAATGCTGAATTAGTTTTGCTTTACTTTGTGAGAAATAAACACAATAACAAATCTTTTTACAGTAACCATCCATATTTTGTTTTTACTGTAGTTTTATAGTTTTTGTACTAGCTTTATAATGACTATAATAACCATGGTGTACATAGTAGGAACATAGGAAGGAACACATGTAGGAACATAGTGTACATAGGAATCAGTACTTTGGGCAGAAACTGGATGTGGATTTTGGAACTGGCACAGAGGAGAGTCTATGTGCCTTCTCACAATGAGTGGTCAGCCCGTACTTTGGAATAGGTGCCTTAAAGACAGTCGCTTTTATTTTGATAGGACATTTAAAACAATAGGACTACAGTCAAAATGTTTCCTCACAAAAGTGTTAGAATGAAGGTGATCTGCTTAGAATGAAAAGAAAAGAGCTCAGTAAAGAAAGCGAGGCTTAGTTTTGGGTGGACGTAAGAGGGTCTTTAGCAGGGATTTAAATCAAACATGTGGTACTTGGTCTGACCCCGCCCACTCTCTCGTCTTGCTGTGGTGCAG
Source organism: Pundamilia nyererei (assembly GCF_000239375.1). Taxonomy (NCBI): domain Eukaryota; kingdom Metazoa; phylum Chordata; class Actinopteri; order Cichliformes; family Cichlidae; genus Pundamilia; species Pundamilia nyererei. The sequence goes on along the minus strand of NW_005187631.1, from coordinate 806,080 downwards.
AGGTGCTGGGACGTGGCCCTTGGGCCCCTGAAGCAGATCCCCATGAACCTGTTCATCATGTACATGTCGGGCAACACTATCTCCATCTTCCCCATCATGATGGTGTGCATGATGGCCTGGAGGCCCATCCAGGCTCTCATGTCCATGTCTGCCAGTGAGTATCCAGCGCTCGGACACCGTTTATGTTCCTGACCGGATGCTAACTGCTCCTTTCATCCTCTCCGCCTCAGCCTTCAAGCTGCTGGAGAGCTCCAGCCAGCAGTGGCTCCAAGGCCTCGTCTACCTGATCGGAAACCTCCTGGGCTCGGCGCTGGCCATCTACAAGTGTCAGTCGATGGGACTGCTCCCGACACACTCGTCCGATTGGCTGGCGTTCATAGATCCGCCGCAGGTAAGGTCGTAAACGTGCAGCAGGGATAAATAGTTCTTCAAATTGATACCCTAACTGTATCTACTAAAAATCTAAGATGAGTTTGACCTTGACCTGAAGGCCAGAGGTCAAGTTTTCTGTACATCTTGTATATGCAATGACTTGAACAAGGGCTGAGATGCAGATTCTATAATTGATACCATAGATGTGTGTACTAGGAGGCTGACAGGTAGCACTGCTGGTACCCAGTGTTTTTAGTAGTAATATTAATAATAATGATAGTAGTAATAAGAATGGGTATAATGGTAGTAATAGTAAAAAATGATAATAAATGATGATGTTAACCTTTAGAATTGTCCCTTCTGTTTAAGTGTAAAGTTTAAGTACATTTATATTTATAAAACTTGTCTCAGTTTGTCCACAAAGAAATCCAGCAGCGCAGCCGATGTTTGGGCTTAAACTTTATTAAATTAGATAAAGGTTTCTGCAGCTCATTACCCCAAATTTCTGTGGACCCCCTGCTTACAAATAAAAAGGGAAAGCTGTAAGTGGTTTGTTTACAGGGGAAAATAAAAACACCTCATTGTTTGTCATGACGGAGCAGTACAATCTGCCACTGAGCAGATTTTCACACTTTGTTCACATTTTGAATAATTCTAGTTACAAATACAGCCAATAAAATGAGTCTGACACAAGCTTTCCATTAGCTCAGCTTTTGGCTTCATCGGACTGTTTGTTGATAAAAGCTGCTGTGAGCAGCTCTACATGTTTGATTTGGCAGATTCTTTCTAATGCAGCCTTTGAAGGGATGTGTGTGGAAGTGGTGACCCTTCACTTGTTCTGTGAATGTGTGAACCACTGCGCTGTCTGCCAGAAACACAATACCTGAAAAATGGCCCAGTAGGTTTGGTCTGTAAAGTAATTTTTTCATGTTTTCAGGCTTTTTGGCTTCTTCATTAAGTTCTTATAAAACAGACGTGTCACGATCCTCAACCTGCTGAACTACTGTTTCTAGCTCAGTAGGGGGCAGAATTGGCTTAGTTTCAAATTCTCCTGAGGTCATGGAAGACACCTTGCGTTATCAGTGATGTATTTATTTGGTCGTCAGAAACATCTTTGTAACATGCAGGAACAAATAAAATCTTACCTTTTTAATGTTAAAATACCTCAGAGTGGGCCTTTGAGGGGTGACTGCACATAAACATCAAACAGTTAATGCTGAGAGTCTGTTTCCTTCCTTCCTTCACAGTGTGACTGAATCATTTGCAGGTCTGCTTGCAAGTAAAATGATTGCAAGTTGGTTTTAGGTGCAGTAAGCAAAAGTTCCCTGATGTGCTCTGGGGAGGAGATACACATCCTTCTGGATTTCCCTCAGGAAGAGTATGCAATGTCCCTGAATCAAACATACGGAGCTAGTTGCTATGGCAACCGCTTGTATAAGTGCACAGCCGGAAGTAACTTTGTTACCAGTTTCACTTGGTATTACCCAGCAACCTGCAACCACTTCCCAACCAGTTGGGAAAGGTTGCCTGATGGTTGCTAACTGGTGTGTAGGCCTGTGTGAATTAGAAAACAGTCCAACTTGGGCATCATTTACCTCTTTACCCCTTGAAAGCAGACTTGGAGTAACATCTGAAGCTCTTTTCATCACTGAGTGGTTTATGTCATATTTAAGGCCTGTTTACGGGAGATATGAATGACTGTTTGCATCAGAAGTTAGTGAGGGTGGTGTCTGCCTGTGGAGCTACCCAGAAAAAACCCAGAAAATATTCTAACGGTGGTCAAAGCACCTTTTTATTGATATATGCTGAGGTGTCAGAGGGGAGGTCTTCAGATGTCGGCTGTATGGGGAAAAGAGCTAAACGAGGTTAAACATTGTCTGTATTTTACACTATTAGTGAAAAACTCCTTCTAGTGTCCACTCATTTTCCAGCTCGCAGTGTTTCAGGCTTCTTTATTTTCCTGTCACAGTGACAGCCACGTGTTCCTGACTATAAGAGCTTGAAACCAGCAGCTAACTGCCAATTAATTAAGTATGGGTAATTAGTTTAACCGAGTAGTGTTTCCCAGTTTTAGTGTTCCAGTTGTCACACAGGTCCCTGCGGTGTTTTGTCACACTGGTTACTGCCTCTCACTGTACCCACATTTGTCTTCTCCACAGAGGATGGAGATCATGGGAGGAGGGATGGTGTTGTGAAGAGGACCACGTGTGCATGCAAAGGATTGATATGTTGACCTTCAGAGGTTAGATACTGTAAATACTCCACCTGAGCCGCACCACCGAGGCCGCCCGGCAAAGCTGACATGGAGGGAAATCCAGCTGGCTTTTTTTCCCCGTCCTCAGCAGATCCAGGCTCGACCGCAGCAGCTAAAATGGCACCGCCAGGGTTTCATCTCACACACACACACACACACACTATTTGCCTTTTATCAGAGAAACGTTACTTCCGCCAGCTGCTCTGCTTACGTTTGCCGTCACCTCTGACGTTCTTCTTTTCTTAAAGCCAGCTGATCATCATATTTACTTCTGTTCAACTACTGTAATTTCACTTGACACATACTTCACATGCTAAAAATACGAGATTATCGACAAGGTTATTTTTGGAGGGTAAACATCACTAATGGCAGAGTGTTACCTGTAACTCCCGAGGGAGTCCCTGGGAGGAGGTCATTTCTCATGAATAGTAGAGTAGTTTTCTTTTTTGTTTTCTTCCATCAGTCGTTCAGTTTGTTGTGAACGCTTCATTATGTTAACATGAACTCACCAAGCTAGCCCACAGCATTTACTCACCTGTTTAATTTAAAGGTTTGTTTAATTTATGCAGATTTGTTTTTTTCCCTATGAAAATATTCTAGGAAATAAATCCTTATTGGTTGAATTCAAATGAGTTTGGATGTTTGATTATTTTTGCAGTGGTTTTTTGGTAAGTTGTTTCATGAAGATACTTAATGTTCAGTGGAATTACACAGAAACTAAACTATAAAACTTCTAATGAAGGCTGTAGGGGTGGCAGAGCAGGTCAGCCACTAATCTGAAGGTCGGTGGTTCGATCCCAGGCTGCCTCCTGGCTGCATGCCAAATATCCTTGGGCAAGATACTAACCCCGTGTTTGCCTACTGGTGGCGGCAGCCCCGCGCCCCAGGGCAGCTGTGGCTACAATGTAGCTTGCCATCACCAATGGGTGAATGACTAAAGCGCTTTGGGGTCCTTAGGGACTAAGTAAAGCGCTATACAAATGCAGGCCATTTACCATTCATGTTTTTGGTGATTAAGGTGTGAACTACTGGGGACCATGTCAGACTTTGGGTCTTCTTGTCCAACATGTTTAAATCTGAAGGAAAAAACTTCAGTTTATTTGCTCAGTTATGACATTTTTCAGCCATAAGCACGAGTTGTTTAATATGTCAGAGTGATATGATATTACACAATATGACTGGTTGCAAGAGAAAAATGCACACCTGAAGGCACGGCCGATAAGATTGTTTTTAGTCGGATATTTACCGCACCCTGTCCACAAACCCAGTTCAAAAGGTCTGATTTAGTTTGTTGGATTTTCTGAGATGTCACAAAGCCTCTCAAGTCTCTTTTTGGTTTTTTCAAATGTTTGTCTATCATAGTCATAAAGAACACTTTAAAGGATTTCTGGATTTATACTGGGGTTGGCTTCAAATGTTAATCACTTTCAGTTAAGTCCCACTGTCCTGAATGTTTTCAGGAATCCTGGAAATAAATAACCTGAACCACAGTCATGAATTCACAGAGGTAGCAAAGATATTCCTTTAATGTAACTGGTTTTAAAAGATCCTTCAGCGAGATTAGTCTCTGGTTCAGAAGCAGAAACCACTTTGAATCCGTTTCAGCTGTTTTGGTGTAAATGAAGGTACTGGTTGGAGCAGAGGCTCCTGCTGGGTTAAAGTCGCTCTACAGCCCCATCCAGTTCTCCTCGTGTGGCAGCCTGTCTCAGGAGAACTCCTCTATACTCTTGATATACCTGACTGTGCTGCAGGAACTAACAAAAACACTAACAGAGTAAAACCAAAGAACATCACATTAGCTCCTAATCCTTCTTTTACCACCTGGACCACCTTGGGCTTCACCTTCTACCTCTTATATATGTATGTACACACTTAACTGGCTTCTTTCCACACACCTTGGTGGAGGGATTCAGAAAACCACTGAAGCCCCGCCCTGGAGCCAGGCCTGGGAGGGAGCTCAAGGGAGAGTGCCTGGTGCCAGGGTCTTACCCCATGAGACCCAACCGGGCCCAGCCTGAAGAGGAGATGTGGGCTCACCACCTGCTGTAGTGAGCAGGATGCCTGGGTGTGTGTCTGCTGGCTATCAGGACATATACTTATAGGTCCCTGATGAGAAGATTAAAAATGTGTGTTTTGTTAAATCATATATGTTTAAAGGGAAAATAAGAAATGCATATATATAACATAAATGATACCAGTAAATAATTTTAGAATGGATGCTTCAGGCTTCACACAGAGCCGTCTTGGTGAATAACATTTATGAGCCTGTTTTGAAAGCAGGCCTTTACAACGCGCTTGTATCAACATTTAGCCAATTACAGGAAGTAAGTATCAAAATAAAAGTTCAGCTCAGCCAGCAGTGAATTTCAACTCCCGTCTTTGCCTCATTCCAAACTTTTCCATTCCTCCATTCCTTTTGCTTCTTCTTGTGGGTGTGGATTTATCAGCACCCAGAACAGAAGGATCAGGTATGGCAGAAACCCCAGAGGCCATGAGGCTTTCACAGCGTTTGTTAGTCATCAGTGAATAAACATGAAAGCTTGGCTCTTAATGTAACATCTGAGATTCAGAAATGTCCCAAAACATATTAAATATAGTCTTCTTCACAGGTATCTTCATCTTATCACAGTACTGCCACACAGTGTGCATTAAATTTACAAACAGCACAGAGGACACACAGAGAGGGTAGCATCGTCTGCATTACTGGTACAGAGATTATGTTTAAAGAGCCTTCTTCTCTGTCAGGGAGCAGCTGCCATCCCACACAGTGACACAAAGTTACACATCTGGACACTCTCTCCTCCACTGCACATCTTCAGGACTGAGCAGACTTCATCCTTCTGAGAGATTGACGGACTGGTGCTTACGCAGCACCTTCCTCCTCTAACTGAGCTGTCGGAGCGTTTTGTAATACCAGCTTCATTCACCCAGTCTCGCACCCTGTCTAAATGTGTCTAAATCCCTTGTCAAACATCTGTACACCCCAACCTGAGAGTAGTATAAATCCCGCTTTAGCCAGCTAGCATACTGGTATAAGATTCACAAGTAGCAAATGAAAAAGCTAGGACTGGTAAAAATCTGGTAAATGGAAATATCCAAATGATGAGATCCTCGAGGGAGAGACAATCCTGATTCGAGCGGTGGTTCTGCGCATGCACTTTATGGTTATACTTATTAAAGTTAATCTAGATGTGTTAAAATTACTGAAATTTGTTTTGGTTTTTTGTATGACATCACTTGTCACTTTTTTGACAGTCGTATGGTAACACTCAATTTGTCACACACACACACACACACACACACACACACACACACACACACACAGATTTTTATTTCTTTTTTAATAACAATTCCATACATGCTTTCCGACCGGTTTGTCTGGTCCGACTTGGCTGTCCTGCTGGTGGGCCGGGCTGTGAGCTTACGTAGGGGACGGACGGGGTGAGGCGAAGCTTTAAATGAGGCTGGGTGGCGTTGCTGTGGCGTTTATTTGGCCATGTGGAGGAGAAGGACCGGAGAAGTTGGTTTTTAGTTGGTTGTCGTCTTATGTTTTTGCTGCTTCAAAGGATTGCACGCGAGCGTTTGGCTTCTACTAGCTAGCTGCTCTTTTTAATAGAGTGCGCGAGGCACTTTAATTAACTTTTTAATTTAAAATAAAAGCAAACAGGGGACTGACAGCTTTATGTAACTTTTTAATCAACCCCTCAGGGAGTGTAAATTACTTTTTTAAGTGTTAAAATTCCTTTAAGAAAATTAATAAACTTTTCCAGTTTACCTCGCGCCATGGAGAGGATCGACGACGGTTACTCGGCAACGCAGGAGTATCCACATCCGTTCATTCACACAATGAAGCTGACCAGGGCGCAAAGGATCCGGGTAACGCTCAAATATATATCGACTTAATATAGAAAATAAAATAGAAAAACTCATATAATGACGTGTTTAATTTTAGTGACCATCAGTCATTCAAACATTGAGTGTTAACACCTGAAACCAACCATATGATGATTTTTACCAACACGGAAAGAGGAGCCAGTCACTAAAAAGTTATTTACGAAGTATTTACTATCAAGCGTTTTCTCTTGGGACTCTTCCGGTTTCCCATTTTCTTCTATTTTTGCCATTTTTTTTCTCATTTCGATACAATCTTCAGTTTAGGCTTCCACAGCTCCCTGTTTCTCTGAGATCACAAGAAAATGAGCCAAGTCATAAATGTTTCCCAGCACGGATAAGCGGGCTTGATGATGAGAACAACATACCAGAGGGTTCCACAACTTTGGAAAACTTATCAGTGTGGCTGGGAAGTAATGAGATGGGCTTTCAATTTATAAACATGTGTAAAACTGCACCTCTATGGGCATCTGAGTGTGTTCCCCTTATACGCAGGACGAACTTCACAGGTGCAAAGCTCTAATCTTAATTTTATTCAGTAGTTTCAGACTAAAGTTGTAAAACCATAAAAAAAAGCCTATTTAATAGCTACAAATCAGGGTTTTCCTGTCACAAAATGGGACTTTGGTGACCGAATAAACTAACTAACCAATAAAGGAGTCCGTCTGTTACATTATTTGACAGAAATCTGTGCCTCATTTGTAAATATTTGCTAAGCAAAAATGTCCACTGTGATTCATTCTGATGAAACTAGGTTTAAACAAATGTATTTATCGCAGCGCTGCTAATTTCAAAGTCCAGTTTCTGAGCGGTATGAGATTTATTGGGTCGTATGTGTGACTGCGCATTTAATGTATTTCTTCTGATCTCACAGGGTATCATCCTCGGCAGCATCCTCTTCCCCCTACGCGTCACCTTGGCGGTCCTTTTCTTCCTTATAATGTGGCCCATCGCCCGGCTGCGATTGGCCGGCCTGTCCGAGGAGGAGCGCTCCAAACCCGTAGAAGGCTGGCGCCGCTGGTTTTACCACCCAATCATCTGGCTGCTGAGCAGAGCTGTGTTCTTCTCTCTGGGTTTCTACTGGATTAAGGTCAAAGGTCGCAGGGCAAACCTGAAGGAGGCTCCGGTGCTGGTGGTGGCGCCCCACAGCAGCTTTCTGGACATGCTGGTTTTTTGCCCGGCCCAGCTGGCGACGGTGGTGTCGAGGTCAGAGAACACCAGCCTGCCGGTCATAGGAGGTAAACAAGAGTAGCTCTTAGCTAGTTCTTAAGATTTATCAATGTATACATTTCCTTCAGGCGCATTTTTTTTATTGTGGGTCGACAATAATGGCAATTTTCAAGTAAAACAGTTAGAAATGACATACATTGTACAGGGATAGGTGTCAGAGAACTATGACATGACAGAAGCATAGCAGCAAGAGTGAAAGGAAGCTTTACAAGATGGTAGTGAGGCCTGCTGTGATGTGATGTAATGTGTGGTTTGGAGACAATGGCACTGACAGAAAGATGGAGATGCTTAGATTTTCCCTGGGAATGATCAGAATGGACAAGAGTAGAAATGAGACAAAGAGACTGAGATGGAGGCAGATGATCCGTAAACCTGTTTGCGTTGAAGCCTTCACTGTAGCCTTGCAAACTTGCCCACACAGCTTATTGCATGCTGATGTAAGGTGCTGCTGAGCTATGGTCTTACATAGGGCGTACATGCTGCTTCCTTTCAGATGTCTCCATGTCTGCTGTAGGAGAGAAATCTGCCTTTGATCGCGTGTTTTATCTTTTACGGGAACCCCTCGGCTATTCTGCTGACTCAGCCTCCGATGACAACATGAAGGTCGAGGCTTCAAGTGCAGATTTCCTTGTTTACAAGGAATTTACTTGTTTATCCAGTTACTTGTTTATCTAGGTTGGATTTCATAGAAGTCAAAATGTAATGCGCAGTATTTGCAGTTATAGATATAGTTGTATCTTTTCTTGTTTCTCTCTTTTTTCATCCTCTTGTCTTTACATCTGAATTAGCTGAATTCTCTGACTGACAGTCAGAAAGCTCCACCACAGTGTAAAACAAACTCACTGCTGGGAATCCATCCTGAAACCCCTCAGCACTTCTAGTTGAGCTGTTATTTTGCAGCATTATCGAATTGAACTTAATTTCACAGGTTAAACTGCACATATAGAACAACCACACAACTGATAATAAACACCTGAAAAGTTTCCCAACTTTGCCCCCAAATAGGTTTTTAAGAAAGCTTTTTTTCTCCTCTGGATTGTAAATCTGCTTTTAGTCACTTGGTTGCATTTTTGTAATGACAAGTGCCTGGGTGACATCATATTTTCCTGTGCTGTGGAGGTATTCACAGTGCAGTGTGCTGATAACAGCAGGCATTCGCTCTCCACCTTTTTCACACAAACAATCCAGAGCGATATTTGGCCATCGAACAGTTAGAGTAGGGGGTGGGGGAACTCCAGACCTCGAGAGCCGGTGTCCTGCAGGTTTTAGATGTGTCCTTGATCCAAAACAGATTATTTAAATGGCTAAATTACCTCCTCAACATGTCTTGAAGTTCTCCAGAGGCCTGGTAATGCACTAATCATTTGATTCTGGTGTGTTGACCCAGGGTGAGATCTAAAACCTGCAGGACACCGGTCCTTGAGGCCTGGAGTTCAGCACCCCTGTGTTCTGCAAGCATGCGAGGAGATCCAAAGATAAAGAAGCGGCCCACACCGCTCGCTCCTGATCTGCTGCGTCTTACAGGGTGTCTTGCTTTCTGGTTCTGATTCTTGTTCTTTTCTTAATTGTGTTTCAGCTCTGCTGGAGTTCAACCAGTCTGTGCTGGTGAGCAGGAAGGATCCAGAGTCGAGAAAAAAAGCTGTCGCTCAACTCAATGAGAGGTTGACCTCCGACGGCTACTGGCCTCAGGTGAGACTTTGGCGGCTGACAGAATGTCACTCCTCCCTCGGCTGGGTTCTTGTTTACAGAAGTGAAATTTCTACCAAATTATCACATCAGACTTTGCAGCAGTTTGAGGAATGCAAAGCAGATTAAAGATAATCTTTTAATGGGAATGGTCCTTCTGTTGTTTACTACTTGTGGTTTAGAAAAAAATCTGTAGTTTGTCACAAGTGAGCAGTTGATCACGATTAGATTAGGTCCTCTTGATGGAAGAAGAGGGAAATGATCCACTTTTCTGCCTCACGGGAACACATTTGTTTACATTTGTGTCCTTAACGACAGTGTACACCAGGGGTCCCCAATCCCAGTCCACGAGGGCCGGTGTCCCTGCAGGTTTTAGATGTATCCTTGATCCATCACAGCTGATTTAAATGGATAAATTACAATCAACATGTCTTGAAGTTCTCCAGAGGCCTGGTAATGAACTAATCATGTGATTCAGGTGTGTTGACCCAGGGCGAGATCTAAAACCTGCAGGGACACCGGCCCTCGCGGACTGAGATTGGGGACCCCTGGTTTACACACTGAAAAAGTCACCTCAGGGCAGCTGTTACTGCTGGTAGAAAAAGAGGGGACACAGATTAAAAGACTCAGTGTTTATGAAGAGAAAAGTAAAATAACTATGTGAAATTGTGGATGAGAAGATAAGGGATGTTGAGGTTTCCCAAAGAGCTTAAAGTGAAAGGAGCCATAAGCAGTCTGAAAGTCCCGTGTGAGGTGGCAACACTGCCATGACATCACAAGCCTGGAAATCGCTCTCTCAGCTCATCGCTTCTTTTCATTTCTGTCCAGATGCTGATGTTTCCCGAGGGGACAACGACTAACGGCAGTGCTCTCCTCAAATTCAAGCCCGGTGAGTGGGACCTACGCGTGCGACTCACGTAGGTGACATCATGCTGGTTTTCCAGCCGTTTGAACAAATGATGCAGGAATGACCTGTGTGAGCGGGAAGGGCGAAGCTGCACATTGTGCTGCTGCTGTGTGATTAACTGCTCCTCTCTTCCTCCTGTCTCCATCTGTGTCATGAAAGGTGCCTTTCTCGCTGGAGTTCCTGTCCAACCTGTGCTGCTGCATTACCCCAACAAGCTGGTGAGTAACACCATGGGCGTGCTGCTGGTGACAGCAGACGCCTTCTTTGGCTCTTTTAGGTTATATTAATCATTTGAGCCCTTCCATATTTTACACAGGACTGCCATTTTTGTCGGCTCTGATTCCGTTTATCGTACCTGGACCGTGTCCTCGGTCTGTGACAGATATTCTCAAATGTTCCTGGGTCTTTGTTTTTAAAGAGGTCTGTGATCACAGCTCAGGTTTATGCCACACTGGGCTGGTTTGCCTGAAACTGCAGCTGTTCATCCACAGAGAGATCTGTACCAGGGAGGTGCTGTTTGGGTAAACGGGCCTCAAGCATTATCCAAATGTTTCCCATGCACCCCATACATGATATGATTGAATGGCTTTAATGAATCATGTCTTTAAGGATGGCCTTGGTGTTCATTAAGGGTTCGTAACGTGTCTTGAGGATCAGCTGAGGTTGCATTTGTGAACACACTGTGATGTTTACTCAGGCACTGTGTTTGCGCACTGGGTACTACCGAGGTGTGCCGGGACTGACTGGTATTATATATGCTATAAAATAAAAGAATAATAACCCCTCCCACTCTGGGAAAGCAACTCAGAGGAAAGATAAGAAAACTTTAAATGTTTATTTACATTTGTTGTCTCTTCTTCAGGATACTGTTCGCTGGACGTACAAAGGCACAGCCTGGTGAGTTCCTTCATTGCTTCACCTGCACATCTGTCACACATGTTTAATGTCAGGGTTTAGTTTAGCAAACCCCAGAAACAAATGAAAATAAAAATCTACTTAAGGTAAGCTCCAAGTAAGAACTTGGTGCTTAAAATAATTGTACAAGAGCAGCTTTTCAGCATCCTTATGCTTTTTCTAGAAGCTCAATGCAGTGCTTATCATTGTCAGCTGTAACAGATCAGCAGGGCCTGTGCTATGAAACAAGTCCAACACAACCAAGACGTCTGGCTTTATCTGGTTTCACTTATGCTACCATCTGCAATCAGGATAAGCAATCGCACGAACGTCGCTTGAGATGAGCGCGTTCGTGTGGAAAAAGGTGGCGTCGCCAGTCTGACCAATCACGGGCACGGGTGTATATTTTTACAAAGATAAAACCGCTACGTCAGAGAGATATGAAGAGAACAAAGACACAATGTGTGTGAGCTTCAAGTGCTTTTGTCAGACTAGAAAAGATTTCTTGTATCATAAAGTTTGGCCTGTTTGAAGCTGGGATGGAAAGTGGGCAAAAAGTCTGACTGCACAAGTTCAAAAGACTTCTCGGTGCCACGGCTCGAATATTAAGAGACATGTGCTTACAGTTAAGGGTCCCATCAAAGTTTTGTTTGGGAGATGGTTTGTTTTTTTCCTTCCAGCTGCAGCTCTGTTGGTGTTTAACAGTCTGAGAGCAAGAAGAGAATATAAACAGAATCACCCCACTTCTGTAAACCTTCGAAGTTGCTTTTAAGAATCTGTATTTCTTACTGATGCTCATCAGGGAGAGAAAAAGACTTTAAAAACTCAAGTTTGTCCTACTCTCTGTACACAGAGCTGAGAGATCATCCAGGAATGTCGATGCAATTCTTCAGATTAGTCAGCAGCCATCGTTTTCATACCTGTCTGTCGCTAATCTCCAACATAACTTGCTCCAGACTGGCGCACGTTGCCATGGTGAACCGCCCACCACACCAACAGGTTTAGCTTCTGTTTTTAACACATACAACATATCAATAATTCAATTACACTGGGGGGAAAATGCAAGGATATTGGCAATATTGTTGCAAATAATCAAGTCATTTGTATAAATTTTATGATGTAGACAATATAGAAGAATGGAGCAAAATTTAAAAAGCAGAAACCAGTGTTTTGTTTTGGGTTTTTTTTGTTTATTTAAAAAAAAAAGCTCTACATAAGGGTCAAAATTTTAATGTAATAAGTGTGTAAATGTAAGTTAGTGAAGAAAGAAGTGTGATATTGTCAGAGCATGGTAGTGGAGGAAGCCTTCCTCTTAGAGAGCGTTTTTGTTTATGACCTTTCGAAGCCCTTGTGAAGCTAAACGAGGCTGGAGCGTTCCGGACTTTGCACTCTAAGGAAATGTGCTCGTTTTTTCCAGCGTAATACTGACCGCACCTGACAACTCTCACTGCTGTTGTGTCTGCTGCTATGTCGTTATTGCGTTTTTAGAGATTTGACACAAAATATACAACATCAAAACTCAGAATTACTCTTTTTGTATACCAAAACAAAGGACAAACGTAGGTGGGGAAAATGTTAATCGAAGTTAGCTAGTGTACACAGGGAAGGGGGGATGCTGATTTTCCACTCCAATCATCCTGCCTTCTCTCACAGCTCGTCTTTGGTGGGACAGATGTGATCTTGTCCCATCATAGCAGCCAAATATGGCGCCATTGTTATTCAGGTGAATATAGTACCCCTCCAGAAATGACTCGGGACCAGACGGGACCAAAACAGGTGTTCTTAAACAGTATTATCGAGCGCTATACACCAAGATCCCTTTAACATATTTCTCCACAGTAGCACCCCTGCACACAGGATCCTGCCTGAACTGTGATTTAATCAAAACAAAATGCTAATTTTTCACGATGAATCTAATCTTCTGCTCTGTCTGTTAGGACCGAGGCTCTGTGGCACACGGTGTCCCAGCCGTACACCAACATGACTGTTGAGGTGAGAACTGGTCATTCAGCTTATCAAACAAAGGCGTATATATCTACGACTTGTGGAAATGTCCTTTTACACACCCACACCTCAGTGATGTGGGTGTGTACGCCCACGTGTGTGTTTAGCACAATCTGACATTATTGTTAATTGTAGTGACAGGTTACAGCCATGACTGGGTGTGGGCAGAGGTGTGACAGAGTTGGCGTGGTTTAAAAAAAAAAAGTGTGTGTGTGTGTGTGTGTGTTGACTTTTGCCTCTCTGTTGAGCTGTTACTGTGACTACACAAACAGTGTTTATCTCTTTATTGTGCTGCAGTTCCTGCCAGTTTACAACCCTTCAGAGGAGGAGAAGAAGGACCCCAACCTGTACGCAGACAACGTTCAGCGACTCATGGCCAGGTGAGGCGCACATTTTCCCTCATTTTATGACACGTCAGACGAGCAGTTTGGCTGCAGCCGCTGATTAATTAAAGTTAAAGTGGATTGTTGAATGCCTCCTTTTTTCTTTTCTTTTTTTTTAATAATCCCACTTACTGGTTCTCCCTGTTATGGGGAACCGGTTTGTTGCTCATGTTACAGTAGACATGCATTACAATGGAGGTACATTCCTGTAATTCCTGTGTCCAAGCACCAAAAGAATGTAAGCAAAACCAACAGTGGAGATTCAAAAATTGCAGTACTTCCACTGACCACATCAACTAAGTATTGTTACCATTAAAACCGAAGCACAGACTTCCTGCACACGTTTAGCTTAATTTTATTCAGATAAGCCAATAGAAAGGTCTCACAAGGCCCCAGCAGCACATATGTCAATAGCAACAGGCGGTTGCCAGATGGTTGCAGACCAGTCTCTAGGCCTGTGTGACTGGAACCTTATTCACTTGATCCTACCTATCACACATCCCAGAGGGCCAACAAGTGGTTAGCAGTTTACCTCAAAAGCACCAGAACGTATCTTTTACCAACAGTTGTCACCACCTGGTGGCATGCAGAGAAACTGCAGGTTTAAACATGCCTTCTGGTCCTTGAATTTCTGAGTTTTTAAATACTTTCTGGCTCTGTTTGGTGATTTTGTGTGTTATCTCTGCAATGTCACATTTTTATGATGTGTAGTTACGTGTTATTATATATTTCATGTAGTTTTAGGTTGGATCTTATGTACGAGGCAGATAGAGGAGAAAAGTCAAAGCTTTCTCTTGGCGAGGGATTTGTGTCTGCTGGTTGTTGTGACGTAGCTGTTTCTCCTGTGTGTTAGGGCCCTTGGAGTCCCCGCTACAGACCACGTGATGGAGGGTGGGGTTCCCGTCAGCAAAGTCGGTGGTCTGTCCCTCCCGCTGGAGTCTCCAGCCAGAGAAACGCTGACGCTGCTGCACAAAAACGGGTGAGAGATTACTCCCGCTCATGTTTTACTAAACTTTAAAACCTTTCATCTCCGTCACACATCAGCTTACTTCACCTCCTTTATCCTCCTCTCCGTCAGTCTGGGAGCACATGAAGTACAGACGGCTCTGGACAGGATGATTGACAGGTGTCGCTCAGGAGCTCAGGGTGCAAAGGTCAGCGCAGAGGAGCTCGCCTCCATGCTCGGGCTGAGCCACCAGCAGACAGCTGTCCACATCTGCGGCCTCTACTCCAAGGTACGGTCGGGTGTACGCGCTGCAGCCGAGTCAGACCGTCCTCTTAGGTTTTATGGCTATAAACTGCGGCTGAGTGCACACTGTGTGCACCAAATATTTGTTTTTCACAAGAACTCGCGACAGCTGAGTCAACTATACTCAGATCTGAGAAGTCGATAAGCCGACAAGATTCAAAATGAAATGCTTCAGCTGCTTTCGATGAACTGATTCTTCAGGGAGGGAGGGCACGGCAAAGGTTCAGCGCGTTTCTCTGTTGCCGTTAGAAACTGCAGATGTTTGTGTAGCAATTAGTGACGAGGTGAAACGCAAACCCTTCCATCCATCTGTAACTCGTACTTACTGGCAGCAGGTTGAGCAGAGTATTTTAAAAGCTCGTCGGCCAGCTTCTTGTTAAAGAGTTTGTGCGACGCTCGAGTGAGAACGGTACAGATGATTCTCACAATCCACAGAAAGAGCAGATCTATTCAGAGGAGCAAGGACAAACTAAACCCTGATGAATGTTAACCGATAAGTCACAAACTCGCAGCTGCTTCTTCTAACCACAGGATCCTGGATTGAAAAAGCCCTGCTGTGTTTACCGAGAGCAAACAGATCTTGGGGCATATCATAAAGCGGAGTGCATTGTGATTTTGGTGTTTTGATTTATAAATGAGGCGTTATAATAACTCATCTGTGCTTTTTCAGATTATGCAACATTTAAAAAGCTGAGAGGGAGAAGGTGCTGATGCAATCTGTGTGTTTTAGGATGACTCTGTGGACCTGAGGCACATCTATTTTAGTGTCGCACCCCTGACTGGATGTGTTGACCTGAAGACACTGCTTCACTCTGCTTTCACTGTAAGTCCTGCTGATCGCCTCACCTTTCTCCACTTTCCCCTGTCTGCCTTTAGAAATATGACACATAGTCAGGATATAATTTTAACTCCGCAGTAAGAAATTACAGAATTAAAGAGCCCTGCATGTTTTAGTTTTTAAGACCGACTCCCCCAGTGGGATTTGTGACTCTTCCCTGAGTTCAAACTGTGGAACTTAGGCTCGATCGGCTTGCACAAAAACAGTCTTCACCTCCATAAGGAGCCTTTTTGTACCTCCTGCTGTTTTCTTGATTGTTCACTGTTTGTTTTTCAGTTGTTTAACAGAGAGGGCGGAGGCAGCTTGAGTGAAAGGGAGCTGTCAGACCTGATGGAGGCGCTGGTGGGCATCCCTCAGCACAGAATTGCCGAGCTCTACGCCGCCGCCTCCGATCAGAACCGGCTCACTGAAGGTGAGAATCAGCTGAACAGTGTAGATGAGCTGCAAAAGAACAAATTTCCCTCAAGAACCAGGGCGGTCAGTGAATGCCTGTTACTAGACAGTAGTAAAAACCATCCCTGCTGTGGCTTTGTTTCCACAGAGAGTCTGCTGCGGGTGCTGACTGCCCACCCAACCTTTCAGAAAGTGACGAAAGAGTACCTGAGGCCTGAGGAGGCTGCAGGTACTCTATCTAACGGGAGGTCTGTGAACAATAACGGATCAGTTTACAACAACAGCAAGAAGTCTGAATGAGGACCTCGCAGTGGGTTATTTTAGGGGGGGCAGATTGAACCGGAATACTGGACAGAAGATTGTAGACATGTGAGGCGTGATGTGTTCATTGAAGTATTTATACAGTTCCTCTCTCAGGTGTGTGTGTGTGTGTGTGTGTGTGTGTGTGCGTGTGTCTGAATAAATCTTTGCTTCAGATGCTGTTAAAGTCCAAAGGTCTTGAACGTGTTATTTATAAAGTTTCTTTGAATGTTTGCTGAGGTGGGGTTTTTATAGGAGTCCAAAGGTTTATTTTTCTACATGAATTTGTGTATTTTTGTTTACACGTGACAAATAAAGTGTCAAGTAAATGAGCTGCTGTCATGTCCTCCATCATTCCTGAATTCTGACTCGGTTCTCTTTCATTCACATAGTCAAATCTTGAAGTGTTCCTTTAATCGTTTTGAGAAGTATATGCACTCACTCAAAAACAGTTGTACACGTATGCCCAATAACGTGCCATCTGAATGTATAGCTCAATAAAAGACATGACAAAGCTAATATAAGTTTTAAAAAAGTTGACTATAACCGGGGTGCACATAAGTGGTACACAGGTGCGCATGTGCTGTCAAAATAAAAGACACGCACCAGATAAGAAGTTGCAACGCGTGTTTGCGTACATAAGATTTTCATAAGAGGACAGACATTTGTTCAGAACTCTTAAAGATGTCGAAGAAGCAAGCTCCTTTAAGCAATTACTTTGGTGTTCCTCCACCTCCAAAGAAATGTCAGGAGTCCAAACTGCAAAAGAAGCGCATATTCTCGGAAAAGTGGTTGCAGGAGGTGAGCTGGTTAACTTTGTGCTCACGCTGTTGCTCCACAGGGTTGTGAAAGAAGCTGAGTAATAATGGGCAAGATAATGATATTTAAAAACTGAAGAGCACAATGAAATAGATAAAAGGCTGCAAAAGTAGTGCAAAACCTCTTAAAACATCTGGTGGAATATCTCACAACTGCTCACGTTAATCAGTAACACTGCCTGCTGTAAACCGAGGATTCCCAGAGAGCATGAGCAACGTAGCTGAACATTTAAAGAAAAAAATAAAGCCGCAAAGAGTCTGGGTTAAAAATTATCTCTGAAACACGCACTGGATCTGGGTGAATGTATGTGACCTTTTACCCCTCGAGGGCACGCCGTCTCAAACGCAAACAAAACCAGCATCGCTGTGTTTATAAGGGCGAGTTAAAACTCCATCATGCAAGGAAAGAAAAAAAACATATAGATAATAAAGAAGATCCAGAACCATGCTGCAGCGCTCTCTAAACTCTGAGACAGGTCGAAAAACTCGAAATCAGAGAAACCTCATCCCTAAAGAGGAGATGGACTGTCGCCCACAAACACAGTATGTTACACGCTTTGTTCCAGCCTTGCGTTTGGATAAGTTCAGCAGTAATTCAGCTCTATACAAAGTATCCGGCTCGTTGGGAAAAAGTTGACAAAAGTTTCCAAAATTGTACATCATGAAAAAAAATAGAAAACATTAAACAACTGTATGAACAGAATCAATGTTTTAGAACATTTGACCTGTTTTATACTTCAATTTCTTCAATTTTATATATCCGCAGGTTAATTTGGAGCATACTTTGATCTAGCTCTCTCTGCTTCTTAGCGCCTAATTATTCACGTTCAAAGGTTAAAGGTGAAAAATTAGAAAGCTAAACGTTAACCGACTTTTAACCTACAAGTCGTAACTGGCAAATCTTATATAAATACGTCTCTGCGCCGAAGGCTAAAGGCCTCAGACAAATGATCAGCCAGCGTAGTGAACAATTAGTGCAGAGGGCACGCAAAAGGCAAAGTTCAAAAAGCTGGAAAGTAGGACATGAGGAAAGTGTCTAAAGAGTTTGACTGTGAGACACGAGGAGAGGAATGGTGGCGAGAGGCTGTAAAGGAACAAAGGGAAACGGGACAGAGTGAGACAAATAAAACATTAAAACTCGTTCTAAAATCAATGACTCAGTGGAACAGGGAGAGAATCAGGACAGTCTTTGATCCTGTTTCTGTGAAAAACCAAACTAGTATCTGTTCGAGGGAAGGCTTTGGGGAGCACACCGGGTCTCGTTTCAGGAAGAGAATCAGGAACATGTCACATTTTTTATGATCTACTGTATGTCTGCTTTGCAGCACTGATCAGGCAGTGATGATCAGGAGTTGTGTTTGTTTATCCCAGTCAGTGTCGGGGCCGCAATGCAACCCCTCTGAAAACGCTTTATTGGCCACATTTATGGTATTGTGTGTTGGGTTTTGTGTTATTTACCATGTGATTGTGTTCTCTGTGCAGTTATATCTCCATAGAGATGCACATCAACAAGAAAGTTGCAGCATTGTATTTGTTTCTACTGTCGGGTACCACGTGTAACACATTGGGACACAACCATGCGGTAATTAACACAAGCTGGATCAATACATAAGTTGGTTTGTAGGATCCACCAAGACTCACTGCAGAGCTCTAAATTAGCTGTTACCGTGATCCAGTGCCCTCTGTATTCCACAGAGGGCATAAAACATGGACATAGCTGCTGTGACTTGATTTTTGGATCTAATCTCTTCATTTTGAAGCCTCAACTTTGGTGTCTTGGCATCTGCCATTTGGGGGTTTTGGAGCCAGAAGTCACCTTATCTGGATGACACAGTCGAGTGCAGATTTATCAACTCATTGCTATCAACAGCTGATAGCAAATTGCGTCTATAAAGAGTGTACGTGTGCAACAAAAGACAGAGCTGTGAAAAATTATTTGCCCACTTTCTGATTTCTGAGGGTTTGTTTTTTTTTTTTTTGCACATTTGTCACACCTACATTTTTCACAAATTTTTAGACAAATTTCAGACAGATTTTAATATTAGACAAAGATAAACCAAGTAAAAAGTTGTTTTTAAAGCTGCCCAGTAGGCACGCCCAGCCATTATTAGGAGCTGTGTGACAAAGTAAGGCTGGCTAAAAGATCTTAAACAGCTAACAAACAAAGTCACTGACATCTGTCAGTCTGGAAAAGGTTATAAAGCCACTTCGAAGGTTTTGGGACTTCACAGTCATCCACAAATGGAGAACACTAAGAAGTGACCGAGCTACTAAAACTTCGGGACGTCACAAAAGACCCCAGAACAACATGTAAAAACCTGAGTTAAGGTCAGAGTTCACGACTGACTAATAAAAAAGAGACTGGAAAGAAATGGGAGAGTCCAAGGAGGAAACCCACTGCTGACCAAGAAGAACACAAATGCTTGTCTCATAGTTACCAAACAACATCCTGATGATCTCCAAGAGTTTAGGAGAATATTTTGTTGAGTGATGAGGCAGAAGCAAACGAGTTGTAGATTCATGAAATGAGGGTGAAAGGAGGGCCTTTAACGCAGGGACAGTAATCCAGAGAGGATGTCTTGCCCAAGGACACAACGACCAGGACAGAGAGCCCGGGGATCAAACCGGCAACCTTCCGGTTACAGATACTCTTCCCAACCCCCTGAGCCACGGTCGCCCCCGTTTTGTAGATTTTGATGAATATGATGGGAATTACCATAAAGAAAATAAAGCAGTACTATGGGTTTGTCTGTTTTTGCTAGCCTTATATGTGTGTCCCAAAACTGCATAAAATTACTAAAAAATTTTCTGATATGGCTCAAAAAAGGTTTGCCAATTTATCTACGCTTCCAAACTGAAACCCAAAGAAGAGCAGAGGTGCAGCCAAAATAACTGAAATAATATTCAGGCTAACTCTCAGAATTGCACCACATACACAGTGTTTGCCTCACATTTAGTTTGGTGACATCTGGTTTCCCTTCTGAGCACATTTATGAATGTAGTTTGCTAGTGTTGATGACTAATGACACTCAAATATAGTAACTTCTGGCTGCAAAAATCGACAGTACGGCAGCTAACATGCTAACACTCAGGCGTCAAACTGAGTCCAAGACCAGTGGATGCCTTATTGTGGCTACAAAAATCTTTTGTTAATGCGTCACATCATATTCGAGAGTTGTCTTTCATATTGGGTATGATACAACCACCAGTTTCTAGGGGAAAATGTATAAGGAAAAACTGGATAAAAGTGGTTCGTGGAGGTTGCTGATTGGTTGCAAATAAGAGTATAGCTTTGGTTGCTGTTAGATTACCAGTTTTTAATTTTTTACCCACTAACTACTAGCCTGACGGTAGTAAAACTTGAAAAAGTACAATCCCAAATAGAAATGGAGAAAACTGTTCCTTAATAACATATAGCCAATGGAAGGTGGGTTTATAAAACCAGTCAGCATAAAAGTTTAACTCAAGCATTTGAACACACTGTCAATGCTGTGTTAAAACTAAAATAAAATGTGTTCTGTTTTTTAAATATAGAAACTCATTTGAATGAATATTTTAGTTTAATTATAAATTAAATTATATTTTAATTTAACTCAGCCACCTCATTCAGAGTAAGTAACTATCTCTCTAGCACCTCCTGGTGGCTCCAAACTAAATTGCAGCCAAAACCTGTATGGTCCGTGTGTTATATACAGAGCTAATATGATATTTGACAGGCTGAGATGCATATAATGGGTATTTGGGACTTCTATGAAATTAAAATGACATTTTAAAGTGTAATTTGTAACTGTTCCCTGGTGTAAGTGAGCTTCTGTACCTTCACCTAGGTAAAGTTTACCTCTCACCCAGCGCTTTGACTTCAGGGCTGGGTGGCGTGGGCTGAGCGACTTGTAAAGGGGCGGGACAGGTGATGAAGTAACAAACAGAGGGTATAAATTCTTTAGTATGTGTGCGGTTTGGCCATGAGGACAGTAGAAACTGAAAAATTCGTGGTTTCTGCTAGCTTATCTTTGTTTCTAAGGGTGTCCGAGCTAGCATCAGCTAACACTCAGGTTTTCAAACTCCAAACTGCCAGGACACTTTTCCGAAAAAAGAGAGGTGCTGAGCAATGAGCGCACCCTGACCAGTTTTTCCCTTTCTTTTTTCTTTCCTCTGGCATTTTTAGATAAACTTTCAGCAGCAAAGGAGCCTGAATCACTTTTTGAACTTTTTATAGTTAGTAAAACTTGTTTTTTTTTGCTAGTTCGCCATGGAGAGCCGGAGCAGCAGGGCTGCTACACAGGAGTACCCCAACCCTTTCATTCATGAGCTGAAGCTGACCAAGGCGCAGTGGATCAAGGTACTCATTACATGTATTGATTTTATGCTTGGAAGTAGGGCAGGATGTCAGGCAGACCTACTGCCCTGCTTGAAACAGTTAATCTTCTGCTTAACCAGGGACCCTTGCTAACTCTGGGTTTGTCTCCGGTTTTTGGAGGTTATAAAGGTAATCCGCAAAATGCTAATTTATGCTACCAGATGTGATCGCCTGTTTTATTTTGTTTTAAAAGCTCAGTTTCCCACATATTTCTGCTTAAAATTAACTTAAAACATATCAAAATCCAATTAAATAATCAAAGTGAGTAAATGAAACGGGAATGTTAGATGGATATTTATTTATTGAGGAAAATTATCTACTATTATTAGAAAAAGTATGTAAAAATCTCCTTTTCTGGTCCTTTTTTGTTATTTCCTCTGTAAATTTTGGTATGAATTTCTCAATTAATGTAACCTGATTTTCCCACGCTTTTACTGTAATTAGTAATCAAATTTAGCAAATAAAATTAGTTAATTACTTAATAAGTATAAGGACCCAATAGTAATTACTTAAAATTGGGAAAAATATCTAAAAACTTCTATTCTGACCTTTTTCTCTGAATGTATAACTTGATATAACCTAAATCATCAACCAATTTTTACATATTTTTGCTGTAAATAGATTAAAAACTAAACAAACTGAACAGATGAAATAAGGCTGAGGAAAATGCTCCATTAGTGATTTTAGAGAAGTGTGTCTCTAGGAATTTAAAGGTTATATTAGAGGTAAATGCTTTGATTCAGGGATGGGGTGAAACTATTTAACTTTTAGGTCTGTTCTCAGACTGTATGTTGGTGACTTTTCTTAAGGCCAATGATGTAGTGAAGGTCAGACGTTAAATCTTTTGTCAGGTTTTTCATGGTCAGATCTACCCATGCCACTTATCGAGCCTTATAGACCTTTTATAATGGGTTATACACCAAGTCACATTAACCTGCTAACATACAAACTCACATCTACTTTTTTAAAACTCAGTTCTTCCGTAATGAGGCATCTCTGTTTTGCTATAGAGATTATAAATCCAAATCATAGTGTTTCTGTACAGAGTATATAAATATTACACATCTGTAAACCAGATGTTTGTTTGGATTTTCTTTGAAAAGTTCGTTTGAACCTTGACACGGAGGAGTTCACTGTAGTTGCTTGTACCCAGATCATCTATATTTTGGTCTTCTAATCATGCTAACATACTATTACGCATACAAACGAGAACTAAAGCTTTAATATGCGTTTTTTTTCATCAATTGTGTGTTTTTTAAGAATTATTTTTCTTAAAAATGAATGAAAGTCATGATGATGTGTTTCACTTGATGGGACCCCTGCATTATGTTTAAACAACTCTAATTTTACCCATCTGATCCTGCAGGGCATAATCCTGGGCTGCACCCTGCTCCCCATACGGGTCTTCCTGGCGTGGATCTTGTTAATCGCTGCTTGGATCGTCGCTCTGCCGAGATTGGCTGGCCTGTCTCAGGAGGAACGCTCCAAACCCTTATCAGGCTGGCGCCGCTGGTTGTTCCACCCGATCCTGTGGCTGCTGGGCCGTGCAGTGTTCTTCTGCGTGGGCTTCCATTGGGTTAAGGTGAAAGGTCGTAAGGCGGATGTGAAGGAGGCGCCGATCCTGGTAGTGGCGCCCCACAGCAGCTTCTTGGACATGGTGATCATGTTTCCAGCCGGGGTGCCGTCAGTTGTGTCGCGGTCGGAAAACATAAACCTGCCGGTCATAGGAGGTGAAGAGAGAGATGGAATTTGTTTACTTTGCCATTGTTTATACACCTGGAAGCACCTGTTGGATCGCTAAAGAGTTTCTTTTTAAAGTATCCTGATGGGAGCTGTTGGTGTTTCTTTGTTTTGCTGACTGAGACACAGTTCACATTTTACAGGCTGAGCTGTCACTTTAGTCATTTATTGAGGTCTAGCTTGCGTTTGCAGTATAGACAGGATGCCCACGTACTGTGTAGTAATATCTAAAGTCAAAAATGAAGATGATCCAGTGACAAGATCAGGAGCTTCACTCCTCTAGCTTCTAATCTGCTCTATCTGCTCTAATAGTTCCTGATTAGATTTCTGGGATTTTTTTAAATGTTTCAGCTCTGCTGGAGTGCAATCAGTCTGTTCTTGTGAGCAGGAGGGATCCTGACTCCAGGAAAGAAGCCGTCTCAGAGCTAAACAAGAGGGTCACCTCCGATGGATCCTGGCCTCAGGTGAGATGTTTTTGTGTCACTCGATACTCTTGTGGGTTATGTCGTCTTTCTGCTAAAAGGGATCATTAATATATTCAAGTATAAAGACTGAAACTGCCCTTTCTTCATACCTGCATAGATACTGATGTTTCCTGAAGGAACCACAACTAATGGCTGCTGTCTGCTCAGATTCAAGACTGGTGAGTTCAATCTACACACAGAGACAAAGAAAACCCCCTAAAACATAAATAAAATCTCACGTGATGCCATGTTTCATTAAAAACTAAACCTAATAATAATAATGATTAAAAAAAAGTTAAAAACACTGTTTCTGAGATCTTAAGCAGCAGATTTGGGTTGTAAAAGAACAAATACATGGAGGTTAAAAGCATATCTAATCGTGTTACATGCTTTGAGCTTCGACTCCTCTCACTCCGTGTCTCAGGCGCTGAGCACTCGACGTAATAGGAGGAATCAAAGATTGAGAAGTGAGTGAGGAGTTCTGTCTTATTTCTGCGTCTCTGTCACATCAGGTGCTTTCGTTCCCGGCGTCCCCGTCCAGCCCGTCGTGTTGCATTACCCCAACGAGCTGGTGAGTAAAATCATTAAAGCAGCAGCTTGATCTGCTAGTTATCAGCAACACAGCAGCTTTTTGTGAATGAAACCAAACTTTTTTGTCAATTACGACGAGGACAAAACCTCCATGACATGAAATGTAATAAATTGTAATTGTACGACAATGCAGAGGCAACATTTAGTTTCCTGCCAGTAGAGTTATGTGTTGATTTGGGGGTGGGTTTTTCAGGCAAGCTTTCACTTGTTTTGCTGCCTGTAGTTAATCTGAATGAATGCAGTTAAACCTGCTGCAAATAAAGACATTTATCTGCAGCTGCTTAAGCCTCGCACCTTAGGCTGTCATGATTTGGCATATTAATAACATCCTACTGACTCCATTAAGTAATGCTTATCTGTCGGTGAATATTTCCTGGTCTTGGTCTCTGCTTAAAGAGATGCATAGTTCTGTAAGAGATCAGGATGTTTGCTCAGCCGTGACACTGATGAGTGACGAGCAGCAGTTTAATGGAAAGGCAGGTTATATGGTAATAACAACATTTTAAGAAATTAGTCAAAATGAAAGGTTGTAACTTAAGCCTGAAGGTTAGTTGATCACATTCACGCTGCGATAGCGCCGCCAACTACATGCATCTCGTTCCATAACAGCATCCTCTGCAGCGACGTACATACGAGTCTAGTTTGACAGGAGGCGAAGACCAGAAATGTAATTTTTCCTCCCAGTACCAGGCAGGGTTTGTGAGTTATTTTAGCCGAGATGGCTGCAGTCAAAAGGTTACATCTATCTGCAGCTGTTCAGCTAGCACAGCGAAAGAGTCACAGAGCAGGCGTCTGTGAGCTGATGTGATTTTAGGCCAAATACAGCACAGAGGGAAAAGGAGGAGCTGGGGTGGATGTAGGCTGCCAAGCCCACCACCAATAACTTTTGAAATAGTCCTGCTAAAAGGAAGATGAACACACTGGAGCAATCACTTTGAGCACTTTCTACTATATGCATTGTTCACCTGGTCAAAGAGATTCATATAAGCCCTTTTTTGGGTTCAGTAGCTCCCCCATGGATAAGTAAACATGCAGACTGGGGGAGCAGAGGATCGAAACACTGCCCTTCATATGGCTTTCTCTGGCTCTACCTCCTGACCTCTAAGTATCCAAGAGAGTTTCTTTGTCAGAGCGATGAAACTAAACTGCTCTGCAGACACATCAGAGTACAGGCTGACCAGAGGTCCTTACACAGAGGAGGACAGTAAAGTTACATAATAAAACAAAACAACAAAACAGAATGAAGACAATCGTAGTGATAATCTTAATACTGAAGGAGAGTTAATCTTAGACTGAGAGAGCCAAATCAGCATTATTAATGTCATGTGGGAGTCTTTGATATAGTCACTGACTGACAAGTACTTGTGAGGCCTTCTAAAAGGAAACTGTTTGTGGTGCCAGGCACCATTTAAACACACTGTGGCGTTTGCACACGCTGGGTCCTGTCAGCGTGTGCAAACGGGGGAAATGAAATACTGTTAAAGTCATACATGCTGTGAGAAAATGCGTCACTCAGACTGATGCTAAACAGTTTAATGCAAGCTTTTCTCTGACTCTCCCTCAGGATACTATTCGCTGGACATACAAAGGAAGCAACTGGTGAGTCTGCTCACTTCTCCAGCTCAGAATCTGTGTGTTTGACATTTTGAGGCAGCACAAGGAATCAGCTGGAAGCCTCCTGGACTTTGGACCTTTTTTTTAAAACTCTTTTACTTTCTGAATTTGCTCATGGGCCTGAGAAATGCTGCTCATGAGTTTTAACTAATACACAGAAAGTGAGTATTAGCTTATTAGCTTTGCATCAGTGTTATAAATCCTGAATGGTTAGCTATACAGAGGGCTACTTAAAAAAGAATGAATTTAACAGACAGTTCAGACAGTTAAATCTGAGACTGAATGTAAGCACAGGTTTTTGCACAGGTCCCTTTTTTAGCATCAGCAATCAGTTTATTTAAGAAAAATATGCAATAATGAGTCACATATATTACAATGAATTACTTCTTAGGGCTGAAAGTTGTATAAGTGGAAGAAAATAGATGGATGTGTGGATTTTGGAAAAAATAACCAATATCTTCCTGTTTTTGTCTCGTTAGGTTTCAGGTGCTGTTTCACACGCTTTCACAGCCGTACACCAACATCACTATTGAGGTAAGAGCTCACCGAGGTTAACCACCACGCTTGTTATCAATCATTAGACGTTATCAGCACATCTGATGATGTAAAGGTGTACACAATGTGCGTTTGGCGCAGGTGATATCAGCAGTGGAGGGTGTGGCAGAGATTACGTCTTCAGTTTTTAGAGTTGCTTTGACAGCGCACGTGTCTGCAGACGAGATCCTCTGCGTGCGTTTGTGTTGATTCGTGTGCCTGCCTCCCTATTGAGCTGTTACTGTCGTCTAGATGCTGTAAACACACAAATCAATGTTTGCCTGTTTATTGTGCTGCAGTTCCTGCCGGTTTACACTCCGTCCGAGGAGGAGAAGAAGAACTCCAGACTGTTTGCAGGCAACGTTCAGAAAGTCATGGCGAGGTGAGACCCACGTCACACAGCTGCTTTTATTATGACTCACTCGTTCGCCTGAGTGTATCAGTACTTGCTTCTGGAAACTGCCGTCTGCTATCAGCCATGCCGAACTAAAACGTGTGACCCTCCAAACTAAAAGGAATCACAGAAACCACTGAACACATGACAAAAACTGCCTATTTTCTGCATCCAGTGTCCTGCAGGACTGTGCGGCTTAGCTGGGCCTTCATCTGAGACCCTGACATGTCACACTCAGCTGTTTTAGCAGTATTGTGCTTTAGATAAGATGAATCCACCTGATTACAGCCAGTTAAGGCTCATTGATCGCCTCATAAGAGTTTTGGATGTTGTGTTTTTATAAGTGTACTGTCGTTAAAGATGTCTCATTATCATTCTGAAATGAAACTCAAACTAGCTTTAGCTGTTTTAAATAAAAAAGGCTTGCTGAAAGGCACCTGCTGTTGGTTTTTCTGGTATCTCAGGGACCAAATATTTGTATAATGACTTCGGTGTAGGAAGAATAAATATCTACATTAGTTGTTTTTGTTGGTGTATGTGTAAACTGCACTTTGGAGTCACATTGATCCTAACAGAGCTCACAGCCAGTGTTTCCATTTAGAAAGAAGAAAATGTTAGAATAATAACAGAATCATCCAGTAATTCAAATAGAATCACTCCAGACCTGAAAGGACTCTTCAGGCAGATTAAAGGGAAATCTTTGTTTGACTTTGTGTCAGTTGTTGTAATCTGTTTGCTTTTTCTTCTGTATGTTAGCGCTCTGGGAGTCCCTGCCTCAGACTACGTGATGGCAGGCCGGATTCCAGTCAGTAAGCTGAATGACCTCTCTGTCCCGCTTGAGTCTCCTGGGAAAGAAGCAATGACACTTCTATACAGAAAAGGGTGAGAGCCCGTTTGGATTTACCTTTTACTAAATCTGGTTTATTTATCATGTGAGAAACTCCTCCTCATCCTCTCCTCACACTGTGGTCTTTGTCCTCCTCTCCTATCAGTCTGGGCCCACGTGATGTAGAGGCAGCGTTGGACAGGATGATTGACAGGTGTCGCTCAGGAGCCGAGGGCACAAAGGCCAACGCAGAGGAGCTCGCCTCCATTCTCGGGCTTAACAAAAAGACAGCCATCCACATCTGCAGCCTCTACTCTAAGGTACTCTTATTGTTAGAGCCAGCCAAGCTCTTCCTCAGCCACAGATGTTCCAGATGTTTTGATTTTTGAGGCTTGTCAGTTTATTCAGTAGCATATGAGTTTGCTGAAGGAAGCAGAGCAGAAGAAAGGCCACCAGAATAAAAGCTCAGGTGACAGAGAACGTGTTTTTGTGTGCTTGTTTTGTTTCAGGATGACACTGTGGACCTCAGACACATCTACTTCAATATGGCAGCCCTTATCGGACATGTGGACGAGATCTCTCTGTTTCACTCTGCTTTCGCTGTAAGTTCTGCTCTCTTAGATTCATATTTCGAGCAGACCTCTTGTTTTTGTCGGTGATGACACAGCCGTCTTGTGTTGCAGGCGTTCGACAGAGAGGGCAGAGGCAGTCTGACTAAAGAGGAGCTGACCGAGCTCATGGGAGCACTGCTGGGTGTTCCTCAGCAGAGCACCGAGGAGCTCTACGACACTGCCACCGAGGACCAGGAGCAGCTCACTGAAGGTGAGAGTCAAACGGCGAAGCAGCTGCTGACGGCACATCGCTGCGCAGCCGCTGGAGATTATAGAGCTGCGTGTTAGCGTTGTTGCATACAAACTACAAACTCGTGGTGAGTGTGAGGATTAGCGAAAAGGGTGCAGACACAGGAAGTTTTAGCCGCTTGTCAAGTGATGAAGCATCGACCTTGCTTGGTTGAGGCTAATATCTGCTTTAACGTGTTGTAGTGTATTGTGTTTTATTTTATTTAAACAAGCCCCTAAAAATAATCAGTGGTCACTGTGGGCTTCTCTGGCTGTTTATTAGCACCGTTTATGTGCAGCACATCTTTAAGCTCAGTGTTTAAAGGCTTACAAGGTTCACGGGTCACCAGACACAGAAGTGAGTGCCCCATAAAAGAATCACTCTGAGTCGGCCTAAGATTTCAGTGGCTACATGAAGCAGAGGATCAGGACGTTTTGATAGCCAGTAATACAAAGCACACAGCAGCATATTAATTACTAACCTTGCGTTGTGGATCGATCCTCTCAGCTGTTCTCCTGACTGTTTGCCATATGATTTCATTTGTCTCTGCCCATCAGGGACCTTCACATTGATTTTTATTGAGTGGAAAACGCTCATGCTCCAGCTTCACTGTGCTAATGTGTTTATATTACCCTAACCATAGCCTGTAGCTAGCCACCAGGCAGTGCACTGTTATATCCCAGCTAGCCCAACTTCAATAATCCCACAAATATAGCTGCTGTTTATTTCCTGTTGTCATTTATGTGTGAAGTAACAGCAGAGCTGCACGTTTTAGCTTATTAGAAATCCCTCAGTAAGAACGCTTTGAACTCTAGGTGATGCTGCGGTGTTTGAGCTTAGGACCAAACAAGAGTTTGGACTCACTAACAACTAATCGTGTCAGAAAAACACGGGATAACAAAAACTTTGAAACCACAAACTGGAATATTGAGGCTGAATTTCCAACTGAATTTCGTG
The DNA here is from genome assembly GCF_000239375.1 of Pundamilia nyererei. Lineage (NCBI taxonomy): Eukaryota > Metazoa > Chordata > Actinopteri > Cichliformes > Cichlidae > Pundamilia > Pundamilia nyererei. The sequence continues at coordinate 776,544 of NW_005187631.1, read as the reverse complement.
TTTCCAATGGGAATAATGCACGCCGACATTTGATGTGCAACACTACATGAAACACAAGGCTGGAAGGAAGATAACTCAAAGGATTAAGAACCCACGAGGGCCATCACATCCACCAGCAGAGAGTTACGTCTGTAAATAATAAACTAGCTGCATTAACACAGGAGCATAAACACATAGCTAGCCTGCAGGACCATGTTTGTGGGCTTCTTTGATGAAGTCCTCAGTTTAATGTGACAGCTCTTTTACTCAGCTCAGGGTCTTTGTACTTATTTACTGTTGGCAGTGATTAAAATAACCTCTTTGCTCCCCGAGCCTGGGGATCTGGGCCTCTGCATCAGCCGACTGAAAAGCCAGTTTTGTCTAGTTTATTAGTAACTTTATATTTTATACTACAAATTTCTATCAGAAAAAATAATCATCAAACCTAGAGGCTACATGTGTTTAACCTGAGCTTGGTCTTCACTGAGCTGTGGTGCCTTGTGCTGTGTTAAACTAAACTGAGGGGGATGGGAGGAGCTAAAATGTCTTCACATTTCCATAGAGAGCTTGCTGCTCGTGTTGACAACCCACCCGATATATCAGAAAGTGACAAAGGAGATCCTGCAGTCCAAGAGACTGCCATCCGCCAACGGGACGTCTGTGAACAACAACAGAAGCCTCCTGAACAGCTCCGTTAATGAGGACAAGAAGTCCGAATGATGATCTCCTCTCTGTAATTGGACCTTCTTTGTGTTTCCCCAGAGTGCACGATGGCGGGGCCAGATAGAAACAACAGAAACAGCTAAAGATTGTATTTTCAGCTTTTAAGTCTTTTTTTCCAGCTCTTATGTTTCAAAAAGTGTTACATATCCTATTAGTCTGCACCGACACAGAAAAGCCAAAAAAAGAACCTCTGAGGTTTAAAGTTAGTCTGAGTGATGCTGCTGTGGTGCTCTGAGGTGTGAGGACAGCTCCTGTTTGTTTTCATCCTCATCGTGTACAGTCACTGTCATTTGTATTTATAACCTTTCCACTCATATGTGTTTTAGTGACTTTTGTGTTGTTAAAGGGATAACGATGATGATGATGATAGTAATGATGATAATTGCATGTGCAAAAACAAAGTATCCTCTGGAAGATTTATTCTGTGTGAATGAACCATGTTTACATTTAACAATAAACTGTGAATTCATTTACAAAACCTTGTTTGTTTTCCCGCCTTAAGCGCCTGTAACAGATCAAACTGCAGCAGGAAATGGACGTTAAGTGTCCTGAGGTGTTTGTCACAAATAAACATCATTTTTCTCTTACTCATTTATTTTTCTTTCAAACTGTTGCTCCTAGCTTCTTTTGGCTTTCCTGCTTTTTTTGTGGGACTCTACTCCAGTTGCTCCATTGCCGTCCCTGCGTTTTCTCCCGAGCGTCCTCTCTTCCCGCCGGCTTGGTTGTTTGACGCGGGTGATTTTTGAACTTGGGGCATTGTGTCGCGAAAAATCCCTTCAACGTTGGGACTCTTGAGCTGTTTCTTCTTTGCCGGCTCCAGAAACTGCTCTGCAGTGCTCATTAGTTTTGTTTCCCGGCTCCGCTTTCTCTTAAATGACTGGGTTCCTTGTTTTTTCTGCAGTTTTTTCTTCTCCTTGTCTTTCTCTGTTCCACGTGTTCTTTTAAGGACCGCAGCAAGCGCTTCGAGAATGTTGGTCTTGGGTTTGGTCTGGTTCTCCTCGCTCGCCTGAACCTCCTGTTTGAGAGTTTTGGGTGAAGGCGGTTCTTGTAAAAGGTTTGAAAGCAGGAGGGGGGAGCAGCTGATCCCAACTTCATTCTGGGATGAATTTTGTCCGTTTCTATTGGGGCTACTTGCAAAGAGGGAGCCTGGAGCGTCCAAAGAGAGTGACTGTGAAGATACCGAAGGTGTTTCTCCGTGGAAATGATCGCTGTTTGCAGGACATGGAGGCAGCTCCTCCTGCAGGATCATCTGTAGAGCAAGAGAACAAACAAAATATCCCCTAAACATTCATTTTCAATAAATGTTTATGTTTTTGTTTTTTAATTATTGTTACTGTACTGTATCAGTATTTAAAGGATGCTACCTCTTGCTCTTGCTCTTCAAAAAGGTCCTGGCTGGCAGAGAGGAGAGGCATGAGGGCTTCGATATTCACCGTGGACTCCACCTGGCACAAAGAGCAAAGGCAACAGTTTGAACAACAAAACATCATAGAAAGGGCTAATACTCAGGAAGTGCTGTGAGCAAAATGTGCTGCAAGTATAGTTGCAAAGCTTTTTTATGAGTGAAACATGTTTTTATTAAACATGTGAACATAATACAAAACAAACTCTTGTAGGGGATACAAAGTTAGAGAAATACAATTTTTTGAAATTACGAGGATCATGCACATCTAGTACCAGCAGAGCGTAGTGGTCAGCGGGACACAAATTTTGTGTCCTTTGCTTTAGCTAGCGGTGAGCGCAGCGTAAGCTGCGTCCAATGTGAAAGGGCCTTCAGGGTCATCCAGGAAAAAAACTGGACTCTAGGTAAAAATCTGTATTCACCAACTAGTTGGCAAGTGGTAGCTAACCAGTTGCAAACCTCCTCCGTCAGTAGTTTTTCATGGAAGACGCCAGCTTGCCTGCAAACACTCGTCAGCTGCACTTTTACAAGCTTCACTATGACTCGGCAATTAGTCGACAAGTATTTGCAGACATGCCAGACCCTTTTTAGGACCACATTCTCCTAGCTACACCCAGCTACCTCCAGCAACCACTAACCGACCACAGGGAGGTTACACATTTTCCTGAACAGCTGGAGGATGGTGGACAATCTGAGGGAAACTGTCCACTCACACTAAAGCCTGACCTGCTTAATCATTCTTTTTCTCTACAATGGGCCTCAAAACATACAAAACATAGCTTTGTGTTTTATGCAGTAAATCCTCAAATTATTGACCGAGCCATGAACTCATCAGGACGGTGGTTATTGAGCCTGCCGATCAAGTAAGGAGCAGGTTGTTTTCCAGACTATTGCATTCAGATTTAATGTTTACAAACAGAGGCATCGCCCCCTGCTGGCTATTACAAGTAATTCAAATCACAGGTCCACAGGTCCCCATCAGCTTTTTCTTAACACTTGCTAACGGCAACAAATATATAACACTTCACATAATTTATTGGTGTGATGCTGTCTTCCTGCTCTAAATATAATGAAAGGGTTATGCATGGACAGTTTACCTTACTGACAAACTCCTCGTCTCTGCACAGCTCATCCATATACTCCAGGAAGGAACTGTTTTCCATGTTCAGGTACCCAGCCTCTCCATGCTCCTCCTCCCTGGGGTCTTCAGCCTGAGTGGGAAGCAGCTGGAACAGACGAAGGGTAAAATATCTATACACAAACACAGCTTACAAAATTTTTTTTTTCTGCTTCTGGATGACTTGGTTGAAAAAGGCTGTTTACAGTTTCAATACAACTGCTCACCTGGTCAAAGAAGGGCCCTAGGAGACTAAAACATTCGTCAATGGAATGTTTGTTCACTGCTTCCTCATCTAAAGAGGCTGTAGGTCCGGGAAAACAACAGTCCTCTGTAAGACTGGCTGGGATGTTTTCTTTGGGAGTCTTGCTTTCATTGACTGTGTTGCTTTCATTGCCTGGTTCGGCTTCATTGCCTGGGTTGCCTTTGTGTGGATTGTTCTTCTGGTCCTCTGTTAGTGAAGACAGACATAGTAAAAACGGGACAATAACTATTCGCTTTTATTTCTCACTACTCTGCTAAAAGTCTAATTAAATTTCAATCATATTTGATTTTTTTTCAGCTGGTGGTCAGCTTAGCTGTTCAGGTACCTTTTGCACAGCTCTTTGACCCCTGACCTCCTGACACTGCATCCACCTCTGTCCTCTGTGATGCTGTTGTCACCTCTGCGGGCGAACTTATGTAGACCCTGTGGCACAAATGGTGGGGTCAGACACAATCAAGACATATCCAGTATTAGTTATTGTAACATGTGCAGTAATAGAGCCCTTACTGGTTTGCACAGTGAGTCTGAGGGAGCAGCACGATCTGCGGACACAGAATTGGTGGGAGGTGCCCGGGCCTGGAGCTGAAGGGCAGCTGTATGTAGGGCTGGGCCTTGTAACTGTAGCTGGGCATGGGCAGCCAGTAGGACTGTTGAGAGGTGTAGGGCCTATACAGGGGCTCGCCAGGCGATAAAGGCTGGAGGTGGAGCGGAGGCGGGTAGACAGCTGGCAGGAGGATTTGGAAGGAGTCCACCTGGGCTGGGAGATGCTGCACAGCATGCTGCTCCTTTCCTGGATGCCAGTCTACACTATTTCTTTGCCTTTTTGCAGCTCTTGTTTGGGGGGCAAATGGAATTACCCTTGCAGCTGAGCTCACAGGATAGAGCTGCTGTTGCTGAAGGTGCTGCCAGTGTTGCTGCTGAAAGTGTTGGTGGGGGTTGGGATGTTGCAGGGAGAATGGAAACAACCGAGCTGGATCCATCCTGGTTCTGTGCGTTTGCTTCTTTACTGTCAGAGATAATAGGGCGATTCATATTGGTGATTTTAACAGTTAAAGGATCGATGAGGAGCAAGAAAGACCATTCTGTGTTACACTCTTTTAGATGTCAGAGGTGAAAGCATGATGGGCGGACTGGTTGGAGCTGATAAGAAGGCATCAGTAACTCAAATAAACACTTGTAGGTGCACACAAGGTAAGCAGAAAAGCATATCTGAATGCACAGAAGCAGAAGACCACATCTGGTGTCACTGCTGGCAGCCAAGGACAGGAAACTGAGGCTCCAATTTATACACAATTCCCAAAATTACACAACTGAAGATTATAAAAACGTTGCCTCTTCTGATGCCCAAAGGCTCGTGGTCTTATCTTAAAGCCAGCTTTCACTCTTGCAAACAGGTGCTTTGGAACTCCACGTATGGACAGCTCCACATTAACTAACATGTAAATGCTTAACGTGGTGTAAAGACAAATGTGTCATTAATAACACAACGAGATGTGACCGTGTCACCTACGTGGACATATGTCAGAAACGACAAACAAGCCGAGCCTGAGAAGCTTAGAAGAGCGATCTGCCTTTGAAAAGACCGTAGTAAGAATAAAAACAGTGATGCTGTGGGCTGTGTGCTCTAGCAGAGTATACTCTAACTGTGTGACTGTTAGACAACAACATTACTTAGCCGGGCTCAGTGCATGCAGATACGTTTTTATTATTAACTTAGTGTTTAGGTGAGGGAGTTTAGATGCTTAAGACTGGGTTAGCTGAACTGGTGGTACAGAGTCACCTCTAATTTCAACACAGTGGCTTAACATGAGCAGTTATGACAACCTTTATGAAAACAATCAGTGCTCAGTGAAAGATATCCACACAGTGGTGTTTGCAAACACAAGACAGCCTTTCAGCGTTACATGCACACGACAGAAACAGTGCACACTGTAGTTAATAGCATTTCTCGGTTGCCTTACCTTTGTTAGTGATGATAAACTAATCTTCTCTTAGATGCTGTAGTAGGTGCACACTCTGCTCAGACCAAAATTCAAAAGAAACCAAATGAAGGCAAATTTTTGTATGTAAACATTCCATATTTCACCCACCGTGATGCACAAGAATTCTGCCCCCCCCCTCCCTCACCCCACACATACACACACATACACACACAAATTACTTTATTTATAGTACAGCTTTTATCCATTGCAACTTTTTATGACATGTGGGCTCATTGTTTTGTTTATTTATTTATTTGTCTCTTTTTGATTGCAGATACAAAGTGCTGTAATGTTTTATGAAGGAGTACAACATAATCATTAACGGAAAAAAGCAAATTATGCAAGAA
>NW_005187631.1:769238-770709 GCF_000239375.1 Pundamilia nyererei | reverse complement strand
TTATAGTACAGCTTTTATCCATTGCAACTTTTTATGACATGTGGGCTCATTGTTTTGTTTATTTATTTATTTGTCTCTTTTTGATTGCAGATACAAAGTGCTGTAATGTTTTATGAAGGAGTACAACATAATCATTAACGGAAAAAAGCAAATTATGCAAGAAGCTTCAGGTTTAATCTTTTTATCTTATCTTATCTTATTTTATTTTTTAAAACTGGGTCACGTGACAATAATAAGCGATCGCGTTAATGGCAACAGAGTTCGGATCTTGTCTCCAGGGTATCGTTTGAGATTCAAACGGAATGCAAAGGGTAGAAAAAGCTAGTGAGACTTCGTTTCCCAGAATGCTCTAAGTGCTGAACCGGATATCCGCTCTTCCGTCCCATAGCGAACCAACGTCCGCTGCACGTGGAAATCCAAGAGAAAAGAGCGCATTACAGCAATTTTTGCGTTGTTTTCGATATAAACAGCTTCGTATACATATTTTGAACCCCTGAAGTGTAAAAACAAACCAGCTCGGTCGGGATGTTTCTGCAGTATTACCTGAATGAAAACGGGGACAGAGTCTACACTCTGAAGGTAAAGTTGTGTTTATCTCCGACATGTTTCCCTTTATTCTTTGTAAACGCGTCTCCGCTGCTAACGTTAACGTAGATGTAAAGAGCTGAAACACCTGGGAAAATGCCCAACTTTAAAATATGGTCTGTTTTTTATATGTATGTTTGTATACAGTAAACATTACAGCAAAACGTTTCGGGGATTTTATCGTCACGAAGCCACCATACGCAGTTTGTACAGTCGCATACGTTTAAAAGCCCGAGTGGAGTATCACTCGATAATTGTCATAGCTTGAGGTAAAACTGCTTTGAAATCAAAATAAACACGACAAAATACAAGACGTATGCGTTTAATTAAAGCTAATAAGTAGTAGGTCAGTGTAATATAGTGAAATATGTCAAATTGAGCAAGTGAAACATAAAAGTAGGTGGCTGAAAGTAGTAAAACACGACAGTTAACAGAGTTTATTGGGCAGAAGTTAAAGTAGGCTTTGGCATGTAGCTCAGGTGTGGTGGGGCAGTGTGACTTTGCAGAAAGTTGGAACAACAGTTTTCTTTAATATCTGTAGTGGACAGGCTGCTATCTGCTGACAGCCCGTCTAGAGCTTGACTGGTCACAGCAGAGCCAGCTCTATAAGCAGCTGTATTAGAAGAGCTCATTATAATTGTCGCCCCTGTAAATTTTGTATAAATGTGAGACCACCGTTAATCCAATCCAACAACGAGGACTGCACCTCTTCACCGTAGTCCAGCACTGCTCTGGAGTGTGCCTCAGTAATGCAAACCAACCAGGTAACCTCAGCGAGCAACCCATGCACAGATTCAGTGTCTGATTTTCAGGTATCATGAGATAATTTGGGATGTTAAGCTTTCAGTTTTATTTGTCATATGCAAGTTAGCACAGGGTCAACATC
>NW_005187631.1:767736-768600 GCF_000239375.1 Pundamilia nyererei | reverse complement strand
TGATGCTGTGTGCTTTACAGAGGCATCGCTGAAGATAAATGTCCTGAATGGCAGGAAGCCTCATGCCAGTGATGTGCTCTGCTGGCAGAGCAGCTTCCGTACCAAACTGTAATGCAGCTCGTCAGCAAGCTCTCGATTGCACACCTGTAGAAATTTGAGGTGATGTTGGCGTTCAGCTTGGAATTCCCACACAGCTAAGCGGTCCTTACCTTAGAGCGTAACTCCTGCTTCCCCTGCGGTCCGCTCTTGCTTCCATCTTCCTCCATCTCTTGAGTGTGAGGTTATCACACATTAACTTTTAAGCAGACAGATCCTGGGTTAGGACTGCACAGACGCAGTTTCTGTGTTTGGTGGTATTCATTGGGGTGTTTTGAAATTAGCTGCGATTACAGAATAACCAGATATGTTGGGCACGTAAGAGGGTATGCGCCCACAAACGAATGTTTGGAGTTGCCCTCGATGCGTTTCGTCCACCGTAAGGACATGTCCAACACTTGGCAGTTTTTACTTAAATGCTTTTAGTCGACTTTGAGGTACCTCATGCTTTTTTTGTCACATTCACTGTGAGCATTTTCTTGCGTGACTTCCCTGTAGCTGTCGTGTAGTTTTATCTTTCTTCCTAATAAATAAATGTACATCTTGAGTTGCTTTTCATTTTAACCATGTTGTTTATTAAATCTGCCTCTGTTGGAAAGCTCTTTCGATAGCAAGGGCGTCTTGCATCCTGTGGCTTTCCAATCACCTTGAAGGAAATGAGAAATTATGGGCAAGTTTTAGCTCAACAACTGTTGGTTACCTATTAGTTAGGTCACAAGTGAAGAAACTCTTGTGCTGGCTTGTAAAGTTGGGAGGTGGTCTAGTTGC
>NW_005187631.1:744177-765708 GCF_000239375.1 Pundamilia nyererei | reverse complement strand
AGTTGGAACAGGTTGTTTGCAGTATGTCTGTGAAGGTTCTCAGGTTGTGATAGGTCTGCAGTAATTTCACCTGCTTGTTTCCTGACTCTGGATTTGTACGAATCCTGCATGGAGGATGGGTCGGCACCAACGTTTGTTTGTTTTACCTGCAGACCCCAGTGTCTGTTATAGTCTGGTCTCGTCCTGTTAAATCCAAACCATACAGTAATGTTTTTCAGAGTGCAGAGAATGAACTTCTTGCAAAAGCTCAGGCTGTTCATCCTCTGCTGTGTCTTCTTGATGATTTTGTCTGTGTTGGATCCTGGGAGGTTCTGGATCCCAGAAACCTGAAGGTTTCCACAGCACACACAATGATGCTGAGTAAGTAATTCCTGCCCCTGTGGCAAACATTGCGTCTTTAACACTGGGACGCGTCGTGTCACTTGAACCAGACATGCACCTCTAGATTTTTGTAACCTGAAACATTGTGCAGATGGCTTGAAGACATGAGTGTAAGATCATTTAAGTTTTTAACGCCATTTTAATGATGTTCCATTGCAGATGCTCAGAGATTCAGTTACCTAGAGGAATATGTTTCAACAGTTTGAAAATATGAGACTTTATGGAAACCCCCCCAGAAAAGTTCAGCAATGTCTTTGCATCTAGTTTTGACTTCTCCTCTGATATCAGCTCTGTAATTGGCAGTATTTTCTGAGTGGCGACTCCTACTGTTGAGGAGACTGCAGTGCCTCAACAGTGAGTATAAATGGAATTGTCTGTAACCGTTGCGGAGGGTGTACCGGCACCTTGAGGCGAGGGGGAGGGGTGGGGGTGGTGCTGAACAGCTCCAACTGAAGTCTCCACATTTCTGAGCATATTCAGCTCAAGATTGTTCTGATTACACCACAGGGACAGCTGTTCAACCCCACATCTGTATGGAGAGTCATCAGTCATGTCATCTGCACATTTCATGATTTTGACCTACAGGTCTTTAGTGATGCGGTTGTTTGTGTAGAGGGAGAGGACACAACTCTTGAGGCCACCACAGCTGATTTTTCCAGGTGCTGGATGTGGTTCTCCTCAGCGTCATCTACAGCTTTTGCTGTCTGTGTCTCAGGGTCCAAAACTGGGCTATGAGGACCATGACTTCTGACTGCTGCAGTTCTAAACTGGTCCTGGCTCCCTGTGTTAGCTCTGCAACGCCGCCAGCTGTCATGGAGAAATCTGAAAATGTACTGAAAATCTATTTTCATGATTTGAAACCCTTAAAAAGCACAAGCACACTCTTTTCTCTTTCCACAGAAGGTGACTCCAGATGGGGAGCCCACCAGCTCGGCCCACCCGGCTCGATTCTCCCCAGATGACAAGTTTTCCCGGCACCGGGTGATATTGAAGAAACGCTTCAACATACTGCTGACCCAGCAGCCCAAGCCTGTCATGTGAGGAGGAGGAGAAAGACATATCAGGATGGAGCTACAAGGAGAAGAGCGAGAAAACACCTGAGCCGGATTTAAAGGACTGCTCGTACCCTCTATTGATGCGATGATGGAATTTGTTCATTTTTTTTTTTTTAAGGGTGGCGGTTTTTAATTTGTTCATGCTAAATAAATCTTTGTGTCATAGCTCCTCACGTGTTGCCTGTGTGTGTCTAAAATCCAGACTGGCTGACAGCTTGTTGGACAAATGAAGCATTTAAATGCAGATAGTCTTTAATGTGCCACCAATCTACCAGCCAGGGGGCGCTGTAGTATGAAGGTTGTCCTACAGGATTTCCCTATATCCAAAATAACACGATCACGTAATTTGTGGCATTATGAAAACACACAGCTGATGATAGATTTGAGGAAGCACTTTAGCTGAGCCTGCAGATTTTCTCCATTTGTTTCCCAAGACAGCCATAACTTCCTCTCAAAGCTTTCTTTTTTTTAAAATCATTCTTTTACTTTTGCAGCCAAACACTGGATCGATTTGTAGATATACGACAGCCAGGTGACTCTTTGTGTGTGACTGCACAGGGTTTTTTTTGTTGTTTGTTTTGTGTTGTTTTTTTTAATATATCTTTTGTCCACCTGTCCCACATTCTGATTTGCTCCATTTTGAAATTCAGTGCTGTTAGAGAAGACACTTTAAGTCCTGACTGGTACTGAGTGGCTGTGATCAGAGGTCTCCAGCAGGTTAACACTTCACTTCTGTTTTGCTGCTGACAACATGTTAAAGGTGGAACTGCAAGTGACTCCAACATCACAAGATGTGTGCACAACATGATGCAAACTAATAGAAAGGAAATGTAGATGTCATGGTGTTGTACCTTGGAGTAAACAAGAGGATATTATTAAAAAAAACAAACTTAAACCGTATTTATGCTAAATGTTGATTACTGCTTATTTAAAAGAAGCCAATACAAAGAACTGGTACAAAGCTGACCTCCAATTGTTAAATAATGGATGGACATTGTGAGGGAAGTCACCTTTATGTCAGCTGAATAATGTGCTACCTTTTTCTAACTTAGATGGATTAGAGAACTATAACTTGGTGAATATAGTTTTTTTTTTTTTTTAAGAATTTGTCTGCTTTCTTAAAATGTGACAAAGTTTAGAAAGGAAAAAAGTTGGAATTCAAAAAAAAGTGCATTTGGACTGACACCCATATTTTTGTGGGAAACAAACGGCAGTTATTCAGACCAAAAGGAGAAAAGTACTAAAATTCACCTCCTTATGCTCATTGAATACTGCTAAAAAAAATCTAATTTAAATTAAGGGACCACTCAGTCATCACAAATTAACCCAAAGTCAGTTAAACTTCAGGGAGATCAGAGTGTACGGTTTGGAAACACAAATCATTTGTAGAAAGCCATTAAGAGGAATGGTTTCTCAGACTATTGCTCTTTCCTTATCCCTCCTCACTGCCGTTGTCACTCCTGTTAGCCTGAGGGATCACCTTGCATGATGAGATGATGAATGGTGTCCTGCTGGATCTTCTCCCAGTCCTAGATCAAGATATCTGTGGGCTCCTGCACAGCATTTCTGACATGATAAAAGGTCTGGGCTCCGGTCTGGGGTGTGTGAGGGACAGTCACGTCCAGAATCTGCCTGCACACTCTGATCACAAGAGGCCTGATATTTTCCCACATGAGATGAACCCTGGGTTTACTACATCAGCATAAGGTCTGAGGATTTAACCCCAGCACATTTTTGACCTATTTTCAGGCTGACTCTTATAAAGACAGATTAACGTGCCTGAAGTTGAACCGTTTTACACTGAAATGATCAAGCTTTCCCTTCATTTTCTTGAGCCATATATTTACTTATATTTACTTAGATTAAAATCAAATTACCCGTAAAAAGTACTTAAAGCTTTCCCAGCAGAAAATACAGTGAAACAATGGAAAGAATTGATTACTGAAGTATTTTTAGAAGAACATACAATTTAATTCAGAAAATAGCAAAGGGCATAGTATTTCAGATATTTAATTTTACATTCTTGAATTGTTAATGCACCGATAATTTATGTAAGTTACATATTTTAGAGCCAGGTACTGGTTCCCAATATGTGGATTTGGGCCTAGTCCAAAGGGTCAGACTATAAGTGTGAGGAAAGAAGCAAAACTAATGTTAGCTGACAGAAGTACTTAAAACGTATTTTTAATATGGCAAAGTAACTAGTAGCTACAGCTTGCAGATAAATATAAATAAAAGTACCAGAAATGTATTACAAATAGCAAAAGAGTGTGTAAAAAGTAAATCTGTATTAAATCTGGTATTGATCAAAAATATATTTAAAGAAATAAGTGATGCATTTCATATTTTTAGCAGCACTGTTCGTGTTCACTGTTCGATAGCTAGCCGCTGTCTACTCGAACTACATTTCCCAAGTAGCTTTTACCCCGTGTCTGTCACTAAGCATGCGCAAGACGTTGGAGCGACGGCGAGGAATAGAGGACCCCCCAGGCGCTCGCGCGTGTGTATGGTTGAGTCGATTGAACAACCCCCCCCAAAAAAAAAAAGTCCCGAGAAAACCTGGGAGACACTCCCAAATTTTTAGTGATTTAAAACAGCCATATGTGCATAGGGCCACATGGAAGCCAGAGCCAGGTATGTGTTTCATGTGATAACTGTCTGAACTCCGGGCTTTTTCTCTATCGGTGTCGGTGAGGCAGCCGGGGCTCCGCGGAGTTGACAGTTTATGGCACGGCTAGCTGCTGAGCTAGCTTCGGTTAGCCGCGCCGACTGTAGACGAGCGGCTTCACCCGATACGACCTCCACGTATGAGTGTGTGTGTTTGTTACCACCGATGGATATCTGGTTGATGGGTCGGCGCTGGGCGTGATGCTCTTCGACACAAGACGCTTGGTTGAAAGGAAAATCACAACTTTGTGAGTAACGAGCTAATTACCCGGCCGGTTTATCCCGGAATAACCACGCGTTTTTGGACGTTTTTTTACGCCTTTATTTTCAAGCCGCTCTTAAACATATCCCCCACGTCGTAAAATCGCTCTTCACGAGGTTTGAGTTAATGTCTGCTTGGCATTTTATCCTAACGCTGGCTCTGGCCATATCGTGTCGTCTGCAGGTGTTCAGTGACCGGTTCGAGCCAGAATTATTATGGCCAGCTTAATTGGCTTACAATGGGCGGTGGTTAGAGAGGCGAGCATCCCAGCCAGCTTTGATTTCCCTAAACTGGTTAATTAAAGACTTTTCTTAATTGGTAAAGGTGTGTTTGGCCATGTCCTCGTCTCTGGATCATATTTGCTTACAGCCGCATTACCCTCGTGATGGAGGCTGCCTGCCAAAAGCGCAAGAGGACCAAATCTCCCTAATTTGACTATAAAGTTCCTTAACGATAGTAAAATTAAGGCAGTATTTTCACTTAATTGATCTCAGACCTGGGAAAATCTTGAACTAGGTGAGGTTAAAGCTAGTTACTGCTAATTTAGCTAAAAGAATAATCTTTAGTCATGGCGGTTAGATATGTTTAGGAGGTCAGGTAGCCTCACATATATTGATCTGGGAGCTTGGCAAACTAATCCATGATCATTAATACTGGCCCACATTGGTAGCAAGGCATTATGACTGTCTCCTGATGCAAAGGTAACAGCTTAAAATACAAAAATAGGCCCCGAGTTAGCAGGAAAAAGGAACAAAATGTGCTCAATCCTTATGCTTGGACAAAAAAGGTGGCTGAATATGCTGTAATGTTATCTAAGTGACACACATAAGAGTAATTGTGTGTGTTTAACATATTCTTTAAAGGAAACCAGAGCCAGGCATTCGTTTCAAATGACTAATGTTTGAGCTCTGAGGGTTTGTCTTGGGCATTTGTAAGTGTTGATAAGGCAGCATTAATAAAAAATGACCAACAAAGAGGCACCAAAATTTTACTGGCACTGCTTGGGTAAAGGGTCACTGTAAAGAAATCACTGCTCAGTGAAAATATTGTAAACTGTATGCAGTAAAACAAGTGAAAATCAGTCAAACTAATGTACCCAAAAGTGCAGTGTTAAATATTCCAAGGTTAAAGCAATGCTATGTGTATTATAGATAAAATATTATAAGTAAATCCAGGTGTAATGGGAAGTTTGATGGCCACAGGTTGGAATGATTTTAGGTTTTCAGGTTTATTTATAAATGTTCTAGAGCCAAAACACAAGAATTCACCTCTAAGTGCTTTATATTGTGAGATAACTAGGGCTGCACGATTTTGCATAAAATGAGAATCACGATTTATTTGCTTAGAATTGAGATCACGATTCTCTCACGATTTTCTTTTCCAGTATAAATATTTATTGCACTTATTAACTGCACATCAACTTCGTAACAGTTGAGACTGAACATAAAAACAATAAATAAACATAAAAACAACAAATGTCTCACGTTTTGTTGTTGCCGCAAAATGTTGTACTGCTTGAAATTCCGTCTCCACCGTTGCTCGACGCTGCGTGTATAGAGCAGGTAGCGCAACAATAGAAAAATAGTTGCGGGACGGCACTGTGTAGCGTTTGTCTAGGGTGTTGATCATTTTCCTAAATCCCTCGTTTTGCACAGTGTTGATGGGAGCCATATCTTTGGTCAGGTGATAAGTGATAGCCTCCGTAATTTCTTTGTGCCTGCGGGAGGTCGATGGGTATGGGGAAGCGCTGTATAAGGTTCCTGTTATTGAAGTTTGGGTGGTTGACCGGGACGGATTTTCTCCTGTCACTTTCTCGTCATCCCTGACGTGCTCTCCGTTGTTTTTTCCCTGCTAATTTTAGCAGCCAGCTTCTGTATCACGTGGTATAAGGCTCCGCCCTTGTCATTTGTTGAGCAGGAAGAGTGAGCGCTTGTATTCATGCAGATTACGTCCCGGATCAAAATGCGGTACAATCGTCGTCTTTTTTTTTTTTTAAATCGTTGTCATTTGGAATCGCACATAAGTATGAATTGAGATCGCGATTTTCTAACGATTAATCGTGCAGCCCTAGAGATAACCCTACAATAATACAGAGAAAAGTCTTAAACTAGATGACTCTGTATGAACAAGTACTTAGTGATAGTGGGGAGGAAAGACTCTTGGGATGAAGACGGACCAAAAGAGACACATGATTAGTACCTTCCAACTAGTGGATGACCTGCTCTTTCTCCTTCCTCGTCCTCTTCACATTGCTGGGGTTTTTGTTTTGTTTTGTTTTGTTTTGTTTCTTTGTTTTTTAAACCAAGCTGTTGTCGGTGAAAACATCAATCTGGAGGTTTCAGAACAAGATTTCAGAAACAAGCTCATGACATCATGATCACTACGTCATTCTTTTCTACTGTCTATGAAGCCAACATTGGCAGTCACATAAAGGTGGTCATCAACTGGATAGGTCAGCCCAGGGCTTCCCAGTCTAGCTACTTTGGACACTCGTACTGTCTGCGCCCTGAGGTTCAAGTGTTCTTCTGGGAATAGTGATGCTATTTCCCAGGGATTCCATGGTGGTGGTCAGTATCATATAGTTGGTCTTGTCACATGTCGGGAAGCTGTTATTTCACTTACAAGATCATTGAACATGCAACAGTGAGGGTTACAGATGATTTATTTTACCACAGTGGTGGATCAGTATCATCACATATTTGAAGCCAAAGTATCTGTGTTATATCAGAAGTGTAGTAAACTGTGCATCTGTGGATTGAGGCATTCTCAGCAGGGATGGATATATTTGGGTGGATATCCAAGCATTTATCAGTTCTTCTGTCTCGTTCTTTATTGATTCTTTTATGATTAATTGTGGAAAAATTTAAGCCTCCACAGGTTTGGAGAATCTGCAAAACTCTAAAGACAAGTAACAGAATTTGATAAAATCCTGCATGTGACTCAGGCATGCGAAAGCTCTGCTGCCATGAGTTTGATGGCGTCATTTAGTTACGCACAACTGTGAGAAAAACACACTGATAGAAGCATCTGATAAGCCTGGAGACATACAGCTCACATGGACTGGGTCATTTTGGAATCAGCCCTCAGTGGCAGTTTTAAAGGCCACTGCTTGCTCGTTGACCACAGCATGGTCACTGAATTGTTTCTACATTGCTCTCTGTATGTTGGCATCGCTACACATCAGCGTGAACTTAAAGTTGGGTTAGATTTAGACGGGCGTGTTGATCTCTAGTAGGAGGCAAGGCTCAGTCGTCTATCAGTGAATGTCAGACTGAAGATTGAGGTAGTAATATCTGCGCTGAGGCTCTGACATGTTCTGCCAGCTCATTCTATCACCTCGCTGTACGTTGTCTGCCTCCCCCCCACCAAATCTAGCTTTCTTATTAGAAACACATGCTGGTGAGTTATAATGGAAACTAATTTAGGTGTAGCTCAAATATGGCTGGAGGAGGCTCACGAAAATAACCTCACTCCCGCCTCAGAGCAGATGCTTTTCACGCTGCAGCTTTCTTTATCTTTGAGAAACCCCCCTCCTTACCCCCTCTCCACCCATCTCGTCCACTTCTGAATGCAGACTGACAAAGACTGTTAGACGGGTAGCGTTATAAAACAGGAAAGAGAGGCCACGTCTGTGAATGCAGAGTGAGAAAAAACAGCCAGGAGCTACTGGCACAACCGGTTGGAACCGCTCTCTTTTAATAATTACATTATGATTCAAGCTAAAACAACAATTCAGATACACAATGTCCACCTGTGCTGGGTCACTTCTTTCCCTCAGGTTAGTTAGCACACTGGATATCTAGTTCACTAACCACTGAAGGCGCTGGACAACAGTGATGTTCACAGTGCTTACTGTTTCACACCTCCATTACTTAGAGAGCAGTCATGCTGCTCTGAGAAGATGATACTTGTGATGAACAGTCGTTTTCATAGAGTTGTTTCATTGGCATGTAGAGAAAAGGAATTGGGTTGAAATGTGTGGGTTTTTTATGTTGAGTTAAGAAGCACCATGACCGGTGCATAGATGCATTTTATGGTACAACAGAAGAAGTGCTTGGTGTAACACACACTGTATATGAAAGATGGACACATCCAGCTCTCCCTCGTTGGTTTATGGATGCATTTAGTATTTTAGCTGCTGTTATTATCTTGTTTTTTTTTTCAGATTTCTTTCAGTTTGTTTGTTTCTTTTAAATTTAATTCTGCTTTATGTTTTTCCTGTCTGTCTGTACCCCTCACTGCACCACTTTCTTCCCTTCCTTTGCCCTGGCTCTGACCTCTAATGTGTGATATCATTATAAAGACATCTTTACCTCTAAGGTTGCTTGACAGACAAGTTTTACTTATGTTTACTTGAGAAATAGCAGAGAAAGACAAGTTTAATGCACTTGACTGCTGAGCCATAGGATTTGAAACAAAGTGCAGGTAGAAGAGAGAACGCACTGAGGGCAGTTTAAAGATTTAGCTTGATAATAAAAGAGAGCCTCAGCTGTTTGTGTCATATCATGTCTCAGTTTTTATTCTACACATTCCCAAATTTATAGCCAGGGATTTGATCATTTTGTGCTTGTGTCACTGGAAACATTTATTTGTTGTACCTTTTCTTTCACATGCCGTGTGGAAGAAGTCTAGTTTGCTTAAATGGAGAATTTCAGCGTCAAAAGGGCAAATTGTAGAGGACGCCATTACCTCAGCATCAACTGCAAAATAGCCTAGCCTAGCTCAGCTCAGCTCAGCCCTGCTGGCCAGTCCGTGACTCCTCCTTCCCCTTCCCTCTTCTCCCACATAGTGCCCCTCCACCCCTGTCTCTTTCAAGTGAGCTATAATGGCATCGGTGCGCTTCACCGTGACGCCCACTAAGGCGGAGGACCTTCCAGGGGGGTCAGACCTGTCACCTGACATCAGCCTGCGCTCCGGTTCCCGTGTGCGCTTTGAGTCAGACAGCGCCAACCGAAGTGACCCACTAAGCGAAGTTTCTGGAGGTGTGACGACGACTTCTGCAGGAGGAGGGGCTGACACCCCGGATCACAGCAGCATAGACCAAGGTGAGGATACACACACCTAACACAAAGACATTTCTTTTTAACTGATGGTGTTTATTCTTTATTCTTGAGACATGACAGCTGTCACGTCCTCTTTGAAGTTTCTTCATTGGCTGCATTATGTGTGACAGGCCTGTGCAGTGACCATGATTTAACCATCGGAAAAGGGGGACTGGGATCAGGCTTATGTTGCTTAAGTCGGTGTGTTGTTTCCTGGCTTTTGCTACATGATGACTGGTTTTTAAAATTGATTCTGATAAGGTTTGATTAATTGATTGATTGTTTTTTTTTTTTTTTTTGTGGAAAAAATTTGACCTACCTAACTTTTCAGCTCGGTGTCTGAAAACGGTGTGGCAAGAGAACAGAAAAAAGCTTTGACATGTCACTTCCTATGTGGCATGATGTCTGCGTCATTGACTTTGCAATGTCCAAGTGTCAGAAAAACATCCAGGCATCGATAAAAGATATTGATGAGTCTTTGAGGCTTATGACTAGTCTGCTTTTTTTTCTTTTTTTGTTTCTGAATTTTACTGTCTAGTCTCTAATGCCAGTCCTTTTCCTGTCTTACTTGAGCCCCATTTCAGTTTGTTTTAGTTATTTATATATATCCATATATCCACACATTCTCTGTAAAGTCAGTTAAGTTGTGTTCAAGTTCATGCAGTTCACTTTAGTTCAGTTCACTTTGTTTTTGTTTTTATACCTGTAGACAGCAGCAGCAGACATCTCAGGGAACATAGTAATGTGAGATAAAGACTATGCAATATTAGAAAGGGAGCTGATAATGGTGCTTCTGTGTCTGCTTGCTAGATGCTTTTTTTTCCAGGTTCAAGCATCTACTATGTTGTTAGTCTTGGATCTTTTTTTAGTTGTCATTCTCAGGCCTTTACAGTTTTATAAGCACTAGTTGGGCTTTTAGTCCATATTTTTATATTGATTGATATCCAATTTGATATTGATATCTATTGATTTAAAAAAAAAAAAAATCTGATATCAGCTGATATTTTCTGTTTTGCTTTTGTTTTTTCCCTTTTAGACACACAACATAAACAGAGTTCCCTCACATTTGTTATGTGTAGTCATTTATGAGTCCTTACTGAGATATTACGACTCGCAGCTCTGCTCGACACCACTTGGATCAGCTGGGTTGTTGTTTGTGGCGTTCCAAACACGAGTTGCCTAGAGGACGAGTGCCCCCTCTGGTGCACAACCAAAACTACAGTCATAATGTGTTGAATGGTGTTTCTCTCATCTCTCTTCATTTATCTGCCATTTAAAAAGCAATACTGATATATCAGCTGTTACATTGTTGAGATTGTAATTAATGTTCCTGACAGGGATCAGTGGGCACATTAAGGTGAGGATGAAGACTCATTCATCGCCATTGTTCTGAACCATGCTGTAGCATGTTAATTAAGTCATGAAGGCATTTGTAGAGGGTGATCTTCAGCATGTACTTCCTTTGTACTGTATGTTTGTGTATGGGTTTTTTGTTTGTTTGTTTTTCTTTTGCCTTTTTAAAATTTATTCTTTGCTTTGTCGCTTTTTCTAAATCCAGAATTGCTAGTTTGGTTTGAACAGGAAGAGCAGGGCACCCGCTGGGCGTGGGTTCATGAGGGGAACATTAGTTATGATGGCTCATGTTAAAACTAATGCCGAATTCCTATGCAACAAATTCCCACACATGAACTAGTGAGACTGGTTTTCACCGGACACAAAGAAAGGTCTTCTACAGCTTTTTTTGCCCAGACTGTTCATTTTCTAGGAAATAAAAAGGGAAATGCTATTTTTAGATTCTTGAGATGTGCTCATGCATGTCTCAAGTTGAAAAATGCATTTTTAAATAGGTTTTATGGCTCTCTGGGCTGTTAAGCTCTCCATTTGTTTTTCTAAGTGAGAACTTGAGGCCAGAGTGCTCCCCTCAGGGCTAGTCAGCCAATTGAGCAACAGTTGAACTTCACCATTATTGCGGTTAGCAGAAACTGAGAACAATAAGAGGATTTCATTCTGTTGTGATTGTAGCGCATGTTCCATTTCCCTTACTGCCAAATCAAATCACTTTTATTGTCACATCACATGTGCAGGTACATTGGTACAGCACATGCGAGTGAAATTCTTGTGTGCGAGCTTCACAAGCAACAGAGTTGTGCAAAATACAATAACATAAACAGGCAAAATATACGAATGGCTAAATCTGAAACTAATAAATATATGTACAATATATAATAGCATATGGGGGGGGGAAAAAATCTGGATGTGTATACTAAATGTTTTTCTACGTGTGTGTGTGTGTGTGTACACATATTTTACAAATTAAATGGAGTCAATAAATAAAATATACAAAAAAATATACAGCCACATCAGTTCTGAACTGATTCACTTCTTTCCTTAATCACAAACCCCTTCACATGCACAGATATGTGTATTTTCAGAAGAATCCAGAAGAATAGAGGATAATGGTAAACAGCTTCCATTTTACTGATGTGACTGTGCAGGTGTCAAAAGGGGTTATAACCGTGCAGAGATGATCCGGTAAAGCTCTTGCATAGTAGTAAGCATGGCCCACGCTCTTTAATAAGCTTCCATAAATAGATATTAAGCCAGTTAACCCGACTTGAGTTTCGGTCAAGCTTTAGTGATGCTGCGGTGGCCGTTTGTGAGTCTGTGCAGAAATAGCAGAGCAAGCGTGTTAGAGGAAGAAAAATGCTGTTGTAGAAGTAAATGAGCCAAAGTCCTGAAAGACAGGAGGTGTGGAGAGTTATTTTCAGAAAGGTCATAGACTCTGTGATCCATTAATGTTGACACCGATAACGTTCCCTACTGAAGCATGCATATAGTCCACACACTGCTACATCTGGCTCCAGTAACTTTCTGCTCCACTGACTGTACGTTCTCACACACACACACACACACACACGCACAGACAGCATCATACTCAGGTGTGGGCGGAGGACCTGTCCTCTTGGGGCCACACACACAGCTGTGTTCCCCTGTGCTGAACTGGGTGTGGATTATAGAATGAAGCTGAACAGCTGAGCACAGAGAGGACAGCAGTAAGAGCTCACATGTGTCTCTGGACAGCTTTTAGTTTGGCTAAGAGGAGGTTTTCAGATCAGTACTGGTGTAGATAGGAGCGTATAGAACTCGATGGATATCCACCAATATACTGTCAAACTGCAGCGTTTATTTTATTTGCAATAGTAACATACTTGGTGACAATAAATAGTGGATTGGTGTTCAGATGCATCTCCGTGGGCGGAACGGCAGGCTGCGACAGTAGTTCTCGTTTTGCTCTGCTGCATCAGTGATTTTGGCATAACGGCACATAAACATTAACTTGCTGCTGAGAGACTCAGCTAAATGACATCCTGCTGACACGGGCAGAGCAGGGTCTGACTGGTTAGTGCCGAGCAAGCTTTCAAAATAAAAAAAATCTTAAATGACTCACGCAATTTCTTGGGTTGCAGTTTAAATACCTGGCAGCACACCCAAATAAAGCCTGTTTGTGGGGAAACAGAAATGTATACTTTCATATTTGAGGAAAAACAAACTTGGGACTGTATTTGTAAGCCGAGTTGGCTGTTCGGTTGAGAAGTGTCTGACCTGAGTCACATGTTGTTGTCTGAATCACTGAACTTTTTTAAAAAGAGCAGCATCATCTGTAAGCTGTGCACACCAAGGCTGGTCTCACAAATGACGCAACAACAAAACTAACCACATGGAAGCAGGTAGTTTCCCCGATGCTCTCAGCTCTGATGCTGACTGTCAGTCAAATGATTTTGCACATTTAAAAAGAATTTATTTTTTTAAGAAGGCACACAGTGTGAGTAGGTATCCTGCCTTGATGGTGGATCGCTATGTTAAATATGTCCAAAGAATGCAAATCTAAACGTGCCCCCCCCCCCCGTGAAAACTGAAAGTTCAGATGATTTCTCCACAACAGCCTGAGCAGATAGGTGTGAATCTCGACAGTCCTGATTAACAGGTTAAGTGTTAAACATACTGAGGCTACATCCACACTAATGCGTTTTGTATGAAAACACATCGTTTTGGCCTCCCATCCACACTGAGACGCCGTTTTCCCCAAAGGAAAACGCAGTGTTTTGAAAACGCTGTCGAAAACGCATATATTTGAAGAGGGTGCTTATGCGCCGCAGAGTGGGCAGCGAAAACTGAGACTTTCGAAAACGATGACGCATTTTAGTCATGTGATGCAGTCATGTGACCAATTAAACTAAGATAGCGGAGGGCATTATGCAGCAGTTGTTTTGTTTGCGCTCAATTTTGACAGCCCTATTAAAGATGAATATCAGTCTGTACACGCTTCAGATAGCTTTTCTTCAAATTCTTTAATTCTCACTCGCTTTTGCAACTTTGTACTTTTGTGTTACTCACAGCAACAACTCCACCTCATTGTTAGTCCATTTAAAAAACTCTGTGCTTTTCCTCGACATTTTGCTGCAACGTTTCAGAGAGCCGGAAAGTAAAGAAACGGCAGACAGAAATGAGGCAGGTGGAATCTTCTTGCGTTTCACGCATGCGCAGTACTGGACCGTAAGCGCTTTCGTCCGTTTCAATGTGGACGCACAACTCTGTGAAAACGACTGAAAACGCTAGTGTGGACGCGGAGACGACAACGCCATTTTCAAATCTATCCGGGCGAGTGTGAGCTTGTTGAGATGTGGAGCATTCACGTTTATCTGTGTTCATCTGACATGGTTCAGTTTCTGTGTGTAAAGAGCAGCATCATGAAAATCAGGAGCACGCATTAGATGACCTGCCAGTTAACATGTTTTATGAACAAATGAGCGAGCTACCTGATTAGCTCGTTAGTTAAAATCTCCCAGCATGCCATCGTGCATCAGCTGTTGATTGTTAGGAGTGAGGTTTTGCCTGTGTTGAGTCAGTATCACACTCGGTATCTTTGGCCAAATGTAGCACTGCGAACAGGATGGGAAGTTACCACCCACCACACAAATGCTGGCTTTTTTTCATTCTTTATTTCCTCCCAGGGATCGTTGATTTATTTTTTTCTTTGGCACGTAACCAGCCGATGTTCTAAAATAGACAGTGAAAGCTGCTGAGGCAGTTTTAGATTCACCAGCTAGTGTGAACTCATTCATAGAGTAAACACTGAAAATGAATCATGCTCTCAACCCCCCCCCCCACCCACACACCCACCCACACACACACAGTTTTTAGAGGTGTGAAGAGGTGGAAGTTGGCTGTGTTTACAGGAAAATGAAGTAAATATAGGAAGATTTGTTATTTATTTATTGTTATTATTTCAGTTTGGGGTAACTTTACATGTATTTAAGGGGAATCCACACCGTTATTATTTATTTTGCTATTGGAATGTTACACAAGAAGGGAAAACTTGTCTCATCCCTCAGTCTCTGGTTTTCTTCTGAGTGCCCTTCTGTGAAGCGTGTGACCCTTGGCTGCTGTTAGCGTGAGTGTGGCGTAGCAGGGAGGGGGAAGTGATGCTGCTGACTCAGGTGCTGCCGATGCAGCGGTCTGCACCGGCGGGAGGAACCGAGCCAGCGACACGGGGTCGCTGCATCAAACTGTGTCTGTGAGGGAAACGGCTGAAAGTCGACACCACCGAGCCATGATGACAGCGATTTAAAAAAAAAAAAAAAAAAAAAAAGGCTTCCTTTGTGCTCAGTCATATTCGTGCTGCATCATCCTTTCCTTTTCTTTCCCTTTGTTTATGATTTCTCTCTCTGTCTTTCTTTTATTGGCTAGGTGAGGGAAATTCAAAAACCTCCAGCGTGTACATCAACAGCAATCATCAGGTGGACGATGACGACTTCTACGACAAAAACCTGGCCTTGTTTGAGGTACAAAACATTTCAGCCACTCTTTCTAGTGGCTGTATTTGCTGCTTTCTTATAATGTATTCACTCTTATGGTTTTATTATACAGCACAGGGCTAAGAATAGAAAAGGATGGTGACTGTTTATTTGATGAATGTCTGCTAACTGGAGCCCAGAATAACCAGCATGTGGCTGGTGGGTGTAGATAATTTCAGGTTTTATAGCTTACAGAGTTCCTTCTTCTCTCTCCCACTTCTTTATCTACTGGTTCAGTATGCCTCTTTGCCTCCTCTTCTTTCATTCTGTCTGTTGCCTTTCTCCGGTTGTCATTTTATCTTTCTTTCCCTTGTTCTCCTATCTTTACTTCATCTCTGCCTCACAGTAATTTATGCCTTTCCTCCTTTTTTTAAAATTTGCCCCATCTTTACTCCATCTCTTTCTCGCTCCACCATACTTCATTGTCTCCTCTTTTTCTTCGTCCTCTACCCACAGGAGGAGATGGACACTCGACCGAAGGTGTCCTCTCTCCTCAGCCGCCTGGTCAACTACACCAACCTGACTCAGGGGGCCAAAGAGCATGAAGAGGCCGAGAGCATCGGCGAGAAAAAGAAACCCAGCAAGGTACAAACGAATAAACCTTGAAACACACGTAAACACAAGTGTGACCTCGTAAAACATTAAATCCCTTTAGTGTTTTAATGAAATTCACTGGATGGCGAGGCATGTTGGGCAATCTGCCCATATGCAGTGCACAATTCCAGCTGTACTTTGTCTGGCTGAACAATGATCTTTTACTGCAGTGTCATAACCAGGATGAGCCCTGGTCGTAGCAATGGTGTAGTAAGTACAAAGTTGATCTGGATGACAGTAACAATCCTCACATGGTCACTAGTTCATATGTTGCACCTGAAACAATAAAAATAAAGACATCCATTTGTTCATCAGTTTTTGAGGCCCTGTCCTAGAAAACTGACTCTTTCTGCCGCCCTCCTGACTCGCTGCCTCCAGCTGAAATTGCGTTTGGATGTAACCCTGGTGTGGAGCCCAATCCTTCCTGATAAGGCGCTGGCTGGCCCAGATAAGAACTGCCTGTCTGTTTTGGCGGTTTGAGAGTAATTGCACGTTTGCCGGATTGCTCGGACACATTTACCAACAGACGGCAGGGAAAGTTAAACCAAAACATGTTTAATCCTCCCGTCTGGACCCCACCGTGTGTTCAGTACAAGCATCAACATAAGTCTGGTACAGCAGGGAGGAGCCGTGCAGTGATTTCAAGACCTTACCTGGAAAGATGACAGTGGAGCAGGGCTAGTTTAAAGACCAGCTTTAAGAGATTAATATTTGGATAAGAAAACATTTGAATGGAGAAGGAGCAGCGTTAAATCCCAACTGGACCAGAGTAGAAGTGATTCATGGGTCTCCATGTATGTGTGTATGTGTGCTTCCTGCAAGCAGATGTACAAAATGTTAAAAACATGGGTTTTAGGACACTGGGGTCATTTCATATAAAATCAGACACGTATGGGAATAAATATTTGCCATCTGCCCCGCCGCTAAATGAGGCAATTTGACCATACCAGGAAAGTTGTCTGAGTCCGCAGAGTACATACACATGGATTTGAGGGATTTTTTTTGATTGTTTGTTTGTTTTCCAGCAGTTTTGAACCATTTTTGAGCTAGCAGTAAGACATTTAGGCTCTGTTTAAAAGCTGCAACCAAATCCATTTTATACCCACTCCAGGTCTCATGATATACAGCTAGACTCTTGTTTTTGTACAACATGATGTTTTTTCTGAACTTTGTGTGTGAGTATCATGGCATAAATCATTTCTATAGGAAAACTTCTCCGGTTGACTGTCTGTAGAGTATTGGGCCCAGGCATTAGTACTGCTTTTTGGGTAAACCTTCAAAGTCCACATCACCAAGTGGGACAGGTGGCAGGTCAAAACATGTTGCAGCGTATGAAAGGTCTGCTTACAGCAGAATGTAGATCATTCAGAATGTAAGCTTATTGGCTAATTACAGTATCTAATATTAGCTTTCTCTTTCCTCTGATGAATCTGTTTTTAGCATTTGCTTGTGGGGCTTGAGCCTGTCCCATCTGTCGGAGGGCGTGAGAGGCTGTTAAGGGGCAAACACATTCACACCTACAGCTAATTTAGAATCACCAGTTAACCTAACATGGACTATGGGAGGAAGCTGGAGTACCCTGGGGGAGCCCACACAAATGAAGTTGTCGAATAATGGCTAAAATGATGTTCATCGAAAGTCTGAATTAACCTTTAATGTAACATCAGTTTAATGTGTTTAGTTTCGTTTTATTTACAGATGAAGGTAGTATGATGGACTGAAATAAATGAACAAATTCCAAATGAGCACCTCAGTGTAACATTACGTGCTGCCTTTGGATTTCGTTTCTGCTTAAACCTTTTTTCTTCTGTGTAATCTTCCAGTCGCCACAGATGGGGACGCTGATGGGCGTGTACCTGCCTTGTCTGCAGAACATCTTCGGCGTCATCTTGTTCCTGCGGTTGACCTGGGTGGTGGGAACTGCCGGCGTGCTGCAGGCCTTCTGTATTGTTCTTATGTGCTGTTGCTGTGTGAGTATTGGAGTATTAGCAAGCAGCCCCAAGGAGACAAAAACAGGAAACCTTTCTAAAACACTGCCGTCTCTCCTCTCCAGACAATGTTGACCGCCATATCAATGAGTGCAATCGCAACCAATGGAGTCGTACCAGGTATTCCTTTATCTTTATGTTTCTTCCTTCATTCTGTGGACACAGTGGCCCAGAGATCCTTCCTTCTTGTCTTTCTGCTTCTTCCTCCTCATTTTCTTTACTTTTCCCTCCTTTCCTTCCCTTTATTTGTTCTTCTCTCTACTCTTTCCTCCCCTCCTCATTCTTCTTCTTCCATGTTTTTTTCCTTCCCATTTATCCACACTTAGAACCAGTATGAAGAGCACAATGGGTACTGTTAATCTATTAGATTAAGATTTACACAAAGTGATTTACATAGATTAACTTTACATAATGAATGTAAGTTATTTCTTAACTTCATATTATTCATCCTGTAATTTATTTACGCAAAGAAAGAAAATGCACTCTTTATAAAAAGCTATAAATCCAGCAGGGTGCTGAGTTTAGGGTCACCTCTGTGTTGTCTGCTTCAGTGTCTCTGAATTGAAGTGTATTTCCACAATAAATCACATTTTTATGTGGACACTTTGCAGTGGACTGAGTCTGGTGGCCTCTGTGGATGTTGTGTTGACTTTTGTAGTTTGTCTTTCCCGGTTGTCCTTCTCATTTTCCAGCTTTGGGCGCGCTGACGGCGTTTTGCTAACGAGTGTTATTTCTGTGTCCCGTCTCTCCCTCTGTCTGCTCTCCCTCTCTGTCTGTGCCTTCATTAAAAACCTAGAATATTTATCTGCCATTGACCTTTTCTCTCGCCGAAATGCCTCGAGGCGAATATCCTGAGTGTCAGAGTAGTTTGATTAACTGACTTATTTTCCAACAAGCATGGCACAGATTGATAATTGAATGTAGAACGAGAAAACCTCTGTAAAGTAGAAAATTAATCTAACAAGTTCTGACTCTCATCAGGCATTTTACCCCACGCTCTGTCTCACCTGAGCAGCTTCCAGCTGTCATGCTTTCTATTCTCAGATGGTAGCGATTAAGTGTGTGTGTGTGTGGGGTGGGGGGGGGGTCAGGCTGAACAAGTAATAAAGTGTGTTTGGGTTCTCAAATACAGCTCAGCACTAAAAATCACTCAGCCTGTGCAGACATTGTGACCTGAAAGTCCAGCAGGTTTTGTGGCCTCGCTCAGGAACTTCTCACATTAAATATGTCTAAACCTACCACATTCATATTCAATTACATTTTTTTTGTGACATCGACCCTGCTGTGTTCCTTTTTGTGTGATGTTCAATGCTGCTGTTTGGAAAGCAAACACCGAATTATGCTCGCAGTCAGCAGAGTATTGGTATCTGCTCTTACTGCCTCATTTGTGTTATACGTGGTTCAAATGGTATCAGCAAATAGCCGCTGTTTGCCTTGCCACACTTGGAGTAGCAGTTGTGTAGGGGCAATGTTAATTTTACCGTAATGCGGGCTGGGCTGTGTTACCCGAGTGTTGGCTTATTCACGTGCAGCCTGGTGCTTGATGTCAGAAGGTTGGATGCATTGGATGCATTAAGCTCGACCTGGTCCAGCACTTGGAGTGAGCTGAGCAGCTGCTGCCGTGTGCATTTGCAGATGCCGTTTGAATGAAAGCCCGCTCTGTCTGTATTTGTGTCACATAGAACATTATGCTTACTTCTACAAGCATAGTATGACTCCTCTTTTCTCCCCTTTTGCCTCCCAACATCATAATGTTACTAACCATCCACCGCCTCCGCTCTTTCTCTTTCTTTGTCCACCCTTCTTTTCCCCCCTCCAATCTGTTTCTGTCTTCATCCCACTTTTTTCCATCCCTCTTTCTCCCTCTTCATTTCCACTTCCTCCAACCCTTACATACACCTTCCTCCTCCTGCTTCTTTCCTCCTCCTCCAGCGGGAGGTTCCTACTTCATGATCAGCCGCTCTTTGGGTCCAGAGTTTGGGGGGGCGGTAGGCCTGTGCTTCTACTTGGGCACAACCTTCGCTGGAGCCATGTACATCCTGGGAGCTGTCGAGATCCTTCTGGTGAGTTGCTTTGTTGTTGTTCCAGTTAGTATCGTGTTCTCCAGACTTTCTTCTGGATGTAAAGGCTTACGTTGTGATCATTGAGTGACTCTATACTGATACCAGGTAGCAACGACTCATTGCCTTCACTATATGTGGACCTCACAAAACCCATAAGCTCAGTTATTTTAAATAAACATGTGACCTGAGTTAGGGACACAAAAGGAGGCTGACCAGTTTTATTGACAGGCTGATATTATTTATATGTGTCATCTGATTGGCTGATTTGCACTAAACACGCTTATCTTACTGAACCTTCAGATAAGTGAGGCCTGCTTCTTGCTCTCTTCCCTCTCCCTCTGACAGATGTACATTGCACCCAGAGCAGCGATCTTTGAAGGTGAAGGAGGAGCCATGTTGAACAACATGAGGATATACGGCTCCATCTTTCTCCTCTTCATGGCCTTGCTGGTTTTCGTGGGGGTCAAGTATGTGAACAAACTGGCCTCTGTCTTCTTGGCCTGTGTCATCATCTCCATTTTATCCATTTATGTCGGAGCGCTGGTTTCTGCCTTCAGCGTGCCGGATTTTCCGTGAGTCTTGATTATTTGGAGAAACACAGAGCTGACTGATCATTTATGCGTCACATTTTTGACTGACTGGGCTTTCATCCACAGCGTATGCATGCTGGGAAACAGAACTATCAACGCCCATGATGTTGTTGACAACCACTGTAGTAAAACTGTCCTGGTTAAAGTTCCAGCTGAGAAATTAGACAGCAACTTCACGATTAACGGTGGGTTCAGATTTCCTTCTTTCTGTTACGAGTCATGAGGAGTAAGAGTGTCTCTCTGAGTTACACCAGTGTGTTTCTGAAACGCTGTTTTTCTCTCTGTCTGATAGAAAACAGCACAGTGGGCCCCACTTTTGACCCCAGCCATGTCCCAGAGGTGATGGTGGAGAAGACCACACATCTTTGGAAGTTATTTTGCCATAACGCACAGCTCAACACCACCTGTGACGAATACTTCACTTCAAACAACTTCTCTGAGATTAAAGGGATCCCCGGACTGACTAGTGGGGCCATATCAGGTAGAGTGCATGCATGAGGAGTGCAGTGATTCTCTGAATGAGAGATCATATAAAATATGGACACGGCCAATGTGATATCACCCACCTGTTACGAAGCCAAGCTGAGTGTTTTACCATTGCCTCTTTGTTTGTTTGTTTTTTAAATCTGATGAGGGTGGTCATTAGCCAAGTCTGGCTGTGTCCATCTTCTTTTTAGTCTGTGGTCTCCATGGAAGTTCCAGGAAAGTCTGTGATTGCACTGTTAGTGTTGTTTCTTGGCTGAAAGCTAGAACCTCACTTATAGCTGACCAGTATGAAATTACTTATTTACTGAGTGTGCATTTAAAAAAATATAATCGATTAAAACTTTAAACCGTCACATTTAAACAGGCGTTAAATTGTTGTGCTAATGTTGTTTTTGCTAAGTGACAGTAAGAAGGATAAGTAACCAGTATCTCTCCCTCTGGCTCAAAATGTATTCTTGATTCTTCCTGATTAAAACAGGAAGAACTTAGTATTGATGTTTTCCCTTGTAGCTATTAACTTAGCTTGAGCAGCTGAATGACGGAATAAC
>NW_005187631.1:713873-743766 GCF_000239375.1 Pundamilia nyererei | reverse complement strand
TAATGGACCTCAGCTGGCCTGATGCAGCAGAATGCTTTAAAAGCAATCTGGTCTGAAGTTATGTTGGTGCTTTAAGGAGAAAGATAAGAAATCCAGTTTTTATCCCCCAATATGTGAACACGCCAAACATCTAAGATGAATAAAATGAACATAATATCACAGACAGGACAGAATTTCTAGGTAGAGCTGAGAGGCAGAAGGCTTCACAGCTCACAGAAATGAGAATTTGAAGGTCCAAGTCTGAGGCCATGGCCCTCAGGTGGAAGAGAGTGGAGTGGTCACCCCAGGTCAAGGACGAGTCCCTCCACTGCCCCAAGTGGAGGAGTTTAAGTAATTTGGGGGTCTTGTTCACGAATGAGGGGAGAGGGAGATCGACAAATGAACCACATCACTGCACTGCTCTGTTGTAGGAAAGGGAGAACTCTATGTAAACGTGAAGCTGACAGTTTACTGGTCAATCTTTGACTTTACTCTATCTTAGAGAAAGGGTGAAGAGTCCAGTGATCCAAGAGGGGCTCAGAGTAGAGCCACTACTACTCCTCATTGAAAGAATCCAGCTGAGGTGGTTCAGGCATCCCACTAAGATGCCTCCTGGCTGAGGTGTTTTGGGCTCGTCATACCGGAATGAGGCTCCGGGGCAGACCCAGGGCATGCTGGAGAGATTACATCTCAGCTGGCCTGAGAATGCCTCAATGTCCCCCTGGATAAGGTGGAGAAGTGGCTATGGAGAGGGAGGTTTGGACTTCTTGGCTAGGGCTGGATAAGCAGCAGTTGGAGGATGTTTTATCGAAGGAGACGGAGGCAGATATTATACTAGCTTACTAATGCTACACTAATTAGGGCCTCTAAATCTAAATAAATGTGAATGTGTAGGTGAATGTTTATCCTCTGCCAATGTCAATGACTGATCTTACATGGGTTTTTTTTTCCCTCTTAACAGAGAACCTGTGGAGTACATACCTCCACAAAGGGGATGTTTTGGAGAAAAGATCCCTCCACACCTCTCAAGTTGCACACCCAGCCTCTGATCGCTATCCGTACGTGTTTGCTGACATCACCACCTCTTTCACAGTGCTCGTGGGCATCTTCTTCCCCTCAGTCACAGGTACAGACGCCCCTAAAATACTAACTGGGCTCCATTCAGTGTTAATTCGGAAATATAAGCATATAAGAAATTTAAACCTAATATTGGCTTGGTTCAGTGATGAAAACGGATCATTGACAGGAAAAGCGCTGTAGGCGTGATATTGATTCCCGCTCACGGTGCAGCTGCTGATTCAGGATCAAACCTGTCAGGCATCTATTCTTGGATTTCTGTTTGTGTCTGTGCAGTTGGCTTTATTTTCACTTTTTAGCTTGAAAACACTTTAAAAAAGAAAAAATATGGAGATGGATTCTCTTTGATTTGAAATATTGATCACACATTTCACTCATGAGGGTGTTTATTAAAAAACTGTGGTATATTCAGTGTAACATTAAAGTTGATATTTTAAGCACAGAGCTGTTGAGTTATCACTTATCTCCTCTTCCTTTGAATGATTTTGTTTCTCAGGAATCATGGCCGGCTCCAACCGGTCGGGGGATTTAAAAGATGCTCAGCGCTCCATCCCCATCGGAACCATCCTCGCCATCCTCACCACCTCTTTAGTCTGTATCCTTTCATCTGACAATTTGATTGAACTTTCATGCACTCAAATTCAAAAGCAACTCAAAGCACAATTTAAGATGCTACAACACAATTCTGAAGTTTTTAACCTAAATGCTGATCATGGAAATATTTAATGAGAATAATGTTGTGTTGTTAGTGGATTAAGTCTGTCCACCTGTTTTATTTTCACGCTGTCTGTCCATCCTTACATCCATCTGAGAATACCTTGAATTGTGTTTTTTGTTTTTTTAAAAGGTGGACTGATTGAAATTTGCTAATCTAAGGTTGAGATCAAGGTCAAAGGTCGAAAGTTCACCTTTAGTTTGCTCACCATTATCGCTGTTACCCCACTAGAGCACTTCACCCTTAGACTGCAGCCTTACTTGTTGTTCCTAAAGTATTTAAAGGTAGAATGGGAGGCAGAGGCTTCAGTGTCAGGCCTCTCTTCTATGGAACCAGCTTCCAGTTTTGATCCAGGAGACAGACACTATCTCTGCTTTTAAAACTTAAAACCTTTCTTTTTGAAAATAAAACAATTATAATTAAAAAGAATTATAGTTGGGGTTGGATCAGGTGACTCTGAATCCTCCCTTAGTTACTCTGTAATAGTCCTAGGCTGTTGTGAGCTTCCCGTGACGCACTCAGTGTTTCTTCTTCACTCATCTTTTTCACTCTGAGTGTTGGCACATGACTCGGCATTTAATTATTAGTTACTGTTAATCTCTGGCTCTCTTCCACAGCGTGTTTTTTGTCCTGTCTTCATTTCCTCAACTGGTCGTGTCTGAGGGTGAGGTGGAGATTTCTTCCTGTTAAAAGGGAGTTTTTCCTTCCTACTGTCCTCAGGTTCTTGTTTATAGGGGGGCATCTGTGCTACTGTAGGGTCTTTATATTACAATATAAAGCACCTTGAGGCGAGTGCTGGTGTGATTTGTGATTTATGTGGAGAGTCCACAGAGACTGGATGGCGTATCTCGACCGGGCAGTGGAGGCGTATGACTGAGAGGCAGTTCTTCGAATTTTCTCAGCACAGTCCGATTTTCGTGGCACTGAAAGTGCTTTGTATTGTTTTGTTTTGTTTTTTTCCTGACCTGCTGTTCATCCAGATCTGAGCAATGTCGTGTTGTTTGGAGCCTGCATCGAGGGGGTGGTCCTCAGAGACAAGTCAGTACACCTGCTCTTGTGTTTGTATTTGCATGTGTTGTGTTGTATGTGAGGCAGAAGGACTTTGATGCTTAAACTACTTCATGTGTTGTTACTTCTGCAGGTTTGGAGATTCAGTTAAAGGCAATCTGGTGGTGGGGACTTTGGCTTGGCCCTCGCCGTGGGTCATTGTGATCGGGTCCTTCTTCTCCACATGTGGCGCGGGCCTCCAGTCTTTGACTGGCGCTCCACGACTCCTGCAGGCCATCGCCAAAGACAACATCATCCCCTTCCTCCGGGTTAGAGCTGCTAGTTTTCAGTTTAATTACAGGGACTGTCCAGGCACTTCTCCTTTATTCTTGTTGTGCTCAGGATTAACTTAATGATGCTGTATGAAGCAGAAATCCCTACTGATGTATTTATGCTGCATACTTCAGTTCTTTCCACTTGCATACAGAAACATCTTGCAGCAGGGGAAGACAGTGTGCAAATACCTTGATGGAACTGTGGTGCTTTAAAATGCTTTAAAGTGATGGTGTTTTATGTTTTCTGTCATGTACAGTGTGACCCATTTATTTAGGTAGTTTGAGTGTAATTTGTAGTTACCTGGAGATGCTGTATTCTCTCCAATTCCTGCCTTTCACCGAAGCTTTTGATTATTTCTTTGATTCTCAGTGCTCAGGCTATTGCCTCCTTCCACTCTCTATGTAATAACAACCCTCAGATTTTATTTTTTCATTTGCAGTACTTGCCATTTCCTTAAACATAGTGTGATTTGCTGGGTCTGTGTGTGTATATTTGAACTCTGTGTGTTTCTGCCAGGTCTTTGGCCACGGGAAAGCTAACGGGGAACCTACGTGGGCTCTGCTGCTGACAGCTCTGATAGCTGAGCTGGGGGTTCTCATCGCATCTCTGGACATGGTGGCTCCTATTCTGACAATGTAAGATGCAGTTATGTTACATGTGTGTGCATGTGCACACTTAGTCTGCCTTCATCACCTCAGTTTGAATCTCCAACCCTCTTTCCAGGTTCTTCCTTATGTGTTACCTGTTTGTGAACCTGGCCTGTGCCCTTCAGACCCTCCTGAGGACACCCAACTGGAGGCCTCGCTTCTCATACTACCACTGGTACTACCAAAGACTCACTCACTCACTCACTCACTCACTCACTCACTCACTCACTCACTCTCTCTCTCGCTCCCCCCCTTAACGTCTGCTCTGCTCTGCTCATCTGTCCAGGAGCTTGTCCTTTCTGGGGATGACTTTCTGCCTGGCGCTCATGTTCATATCCTCTTGGTACTACGCAATCGTTGCCATGGTGATTGCCGGGATGATCTACAAGTACATTGAGTATCAAGGGTATGTTGCCATGGAGATGTACTCCCTCCACATGATTGTGCATGTACAGACTGGTGTGTAAACATGTCTGTTTCGTGTTAACATGTTTATTTTATTTTCAGGGGAACAGAAGAGTGTACAGTGTATACTGTTTGTGAATAAATAAATATACCTGTATGTTCTTATATTTTCTGGGTGTGGTTGTGTATCAGGGCAGAGAAGGAGTGGGGAGATGGGATCCGTGGTCTGTCACTCAGCGCTGCCCGTTATGCTCTGCTGAGGCTGGAAGAAGGACCACCGCATACTAAAAACTGGAGGTATTGAAATGTCTCACAAACACAGGATGCAAGTTGACCTGTTAGAAGTTGGTGAACTGTTTGCACTTAAGTTTGCGTGCAGTGCTGGGAGTAAAGCTGCAAGACATCATCAGAATCTGCGTCACATTTAGCATTATAAACAAGAATCTGATGATTTTAATGTGCCAAGTCTCTTTTGGTGTGCAGTACTAGGTATAGCAGATCAGTAAATTAAACACTGCAGGTCACTACTGTCACTTTCAAACAGATCTGGGAGAGCTCCAGGTTGCTGGACACTGGTTTTCTTTCACAAATAAATTGAATTTCAGTTTGTTGCTATGTAATTACATTTTGACATGTTAGCCAGCCATGGGGCCTCCGTGTGACTTTGTTGGGTCTCTTTATGTGCTTCAAATGATGCTGACTGAGCTGAACTAACTGCATCAAGACAGGAGGACAGGGGGTGAGCGAACTCTGAAAATGAGTTGCCTCATAGTGGTGCTTTGGTTTCACAACTGGGGAGATGCACATCAGGCTAAATGAAAGGCCTCTTTATTATCCTTTCCAGCGCTTCCATCATGATCTTGATGTTTATCAAGTTAGCATTGAATTATAGATGACCAATTCTCCATTTACTTTTATTTTGTTTATCTGAGCACTTGGCTGTGAAGTTTTCAAAACCCATTCAAAAATGTAGACAGCATAAAGACAGACAATCTGAGGCTCTGCTGTCACTAATATTTAGGAATAATCTACTAACGCACACATGCTCTTGTTCATCGCCTTGTCTGTCCGTGTCCAGGCCTCAGCTTTTGGTGTTACTAAAACTGGACGAAGACGCCCACGTCAAGTCTCCTCGGCTCCTGACGTTTGCCAGCCAGCTAAAGGCGGGAAAAGGCCTGACCATTGTTGGCACTGTTGTCCCCGGGAACTACCTGCAGAGCTATGGAGAGGCGCTCGCTGCTGAGCAGGTAGGGCCGTTTGTTATTGATGGGTGGAAATGTATTTGCTTTCAGATAATGTGGAGTTGGACCTTTTATCCTTCTTTCCTCAGACTCTGAAGCACCTGATGGATAAGGAGCGCGTGAAGGGCTTCTGCCAGTGCATCGTGGCTCAAAAGCCACGTGATGGGATCAGCCACATGATCCAGTCAAGTGGCCTGGGAGGAATGAAACCCAACACTGTGGTGATGGGCTGGCCTCACGCCTGGAGGCAAAGCGAGGACCCACAGTCCTGGAAGACCTTCATCAGTGAGTCAAGAGAGGACAGCAAAGCGGTTAATGGGGTTGTTTCAGAGTTAACAAGCTAACGACGCCCTCTTTCCTCCTTCCAGACACAGTGCGGGTGACCACAGCGGCCCACCTTGCGCTTCTGGTGCCCAAAAACATCTCCCTGTTCCCTAGCAACTCCGAGCCCTGCACAGAGGGCTA
This sequence comes from Pundamilia nyererei, assembly GCF_000239375.1. Taxonomy (NCBI): domain Eukaryota; kingdom Metazoa; phylum Chordata; class Actinopteri; order Cichliformes; family Cichlidae; genus Pundamilia; species Pundamilia nyererei. The sequence continues at coordinate 737,914 of NW_005187631.1, read as the reverse complement.
CATCGATGTGTGGTGGATCGTCCATGACGGCGGGATGCTGATGCTTCTGCCTTTCCTCCTGCGACAACACAAGGCAAGAAAACAAAGTGTTGATCTTAAACTCTAACAAAGCCTTTAAAGTTTCCGCTGAACCCTCTGCTCTGTCTCTGCCCAGGTGTGGCGCAAGTGTTCAATGCGAATCTTCACAGTGGCCCAGATGGAGGATAATTCCATCCAGATGAAGAAGGATTTGTTAACCTTCACCTATCAGCTACGCATCGATGCTGAGGTGGAAGTAGTGGAGATGGTATGCATCGTTGCACCCCTAATAAAAATAATATATATATATACATATTACCGGGTCTGACCACTTGCACTTTGACTGAAATATTCACCTTTAATGGCTGCACTGGTTCGCCAGCTGAAACATGTAGATGCATAATTTTTTTTTCCGGCTTTTAGGTTGTTTTTTTTTTTTTTTTTGATTCCCGGGTTTTTCCTTAAAAAAATAAACAGGTAATACTTTCATTGTCTTGACTAAAGAGATTTTACTGTGATGATTAAGCCTATGAGCAGGAGGTGTCTCTCTGCACTTCAGAGTACACCAGAGTTTTGTGTTGAGGCCTCTGGTGGATTGAATTCTTTAAACATGAAAACAGACAGAAGGAACCTGCTTTAAATCCCTTCGGGCACTCCCCCTTTCTTCTGCAGTGCAAAGACATGCATGTAATGTTAATTCTGAACTGGATGAAGTTCTTAAAGTGCATAAACTGAACCACTGTGTGAATATAAGGTTAAATGTGGACCTAAGATCTCAGTAAAATATAAATTCCAGTCTGATTTCCACTAATCTCTACAACAGTTGTTTTCTCACCTCTTCTGAGCATGTCCATGTACCTCTTCTCAGCACGACAGTGACATCAGTGCATATACCTATGAGAGGACGCTGATGATGGAGCAGAGGTGTCAGATGCTCAGACAGATGCGACTGTCTAAATCTGATCGGGACAGAGAGGTAGGTGTGGAAAGCTTACAGCGGGGTTTTGTGTGGTGTGAAAAATGCCCGCAGGTTTGTGTAGGGTTGATTAGGAGTTTGAAACTTTATGCAAGCTGGGTCTTAACAAGCATTTGTCCACCACTTTCACCAGGAGAGCCCTAGCAGTAGCAGCAACAATGGTAGGCCAGAGGCAGGTGGAGCTACAAGGTCTCAGGTGAGGTTAGAGGTCAAGGTCAGCTGTGAGTTCATGACTTGGGAGGCGTTTAAGGAAATATAAAAAATAATTTATTTTGTTCTGCAAAAATAAGCTGGAACAAAGTGGAGATCAGGTTCCCAGTACAGACGCCATGTTTTGTCTTTGAGGTCACCGTTTTCTTCCAGATTAAATTAGATTTAAGGAGAAAGAGCTCAGTGTTAAGGTCCAAAGGTTGCTAAATAAACTAAAGTGCAGTGTACTGAGGTGATAGCAAAGAAATCCTGGTGGGTAACACTCATGGTAAGGGACACGGGCTACTGACAAAAAAAAGCACTGCAGACGGTAACTTGCATTGAGATGTTTGTTAAACGTTCATGTCGCCTCCTTTTGCCTCTCATCTCCTCAGAGGGTACGCTGGAGTTTTGATGATGTAAGTTTGCACAGTAGAGAAGCAACAGCTGTCTGAAGTAGAGCAGATTAGACTCTGTAGAGTAGCCTGCAGTCAGGACACGCTGTCAAAGTAAAGAGTGAAACCCTCTGAACAGCTGTGAGTGCAGCTGAGCCCTTCAGATGAAGAGTTGAGAGGGAAAAAAAGCGATGTGGTCACCGTGACGTCAGCCGTCGGTTTGTGAAGTGTCTTCACGAAGCTGGGACTGAAACTGCAAGCATACGCTCCTCTCACGCTCTTAGAAACAAAATTTACACAGTGAGCTGAACTCAGGGTCAGGAGGTGTCGCCCCCTGCTGGCATTTAAGGAAAACAAATCATATATTAGAAATGTGAGCTGTGACTTTTCAGACCAGAGGAGTAACTTAAATGTACACCAGCACTGTCACATTCACATGGAGCAGCTTTAATGTAACTGCAGCTTTAAATTTTGAAGCCTGTGCCTCCTAAAAACACTTCCATTACATGTGATGTTATCGTAATGTTTGGTGTTGTCTAGCGTTGATGCAGCAGTCCAGCATGATTTTCCTCTATGGGGAGACACAATAAAATAATGTGATCTTAATAATTACAGGATGGTGGGGTGAACTTTTTCCAGGGTTCTTCATTGGGGTGTGTCAGGGAAAAGTTTGAAAACCCCTGCTTTAAATAAAACACTGAATTGTTACAGAGTGAATCCTTTGACCTCCCTAATGTAGATCAAATCCACATTTATTTCACTGTCAGTCCAGTTCTTTATCTGAAGGGTTCAGTTAATAATGCTAACATGTGTCAGATGCTTCTTCCTTTAACTGTTCTGTCATCTTTGTTTCCCTCTACCCGTCACACTCATTCTCATTTCAGATTTTCAGAAGCTTTTTGTCTCGGGCCTTTTTTATTTACTGCCGTGTCCCTGTAGTTGTGCTTCAGTGCCCACCAGAGTAGATGCAGGCTGTGTTTGATTTTGGGGAGTTAGGTGACCTTGTGTTTTCTGTAGGCGTATCTTTCCCCCAGGTACAAAAGTCCTGGACCCTTCACGCCAAACACCTCCAGAGGAGACAGACAGGTACAGAGAGACGGAGAGAGGCAGGAGTCAGGAATGACTGTAGAAAAGAGAGGTTTGCCAATGAGGTGGAAGAAAAGGCTGGAAAAAGAGATGAGAGAGAGCGTGTTTGTGTGTTTTCACACGCCAGGCCCAGCTGGTGAAGGATCGTAACTCCATGCTGCGTCTGACGAGCATCGGCTCAGACGACGAAGATGACACAGACGGCGGCGAGCGAGACCGGGCGGCGAGCGGCGGCGGCGGCAGCTCTGAGCACCACCGCCGCATTCAGATGACCTGGACCAAAGAGAAGACCACACAATACAGAGCGACGCACTCGGGCTGCTCCACCCCCGAGGGCTTCAGGGACATGCTGAGCATCAGGCCGTGAGCAGACACAGCAGGTTTCTCTGTGACACTGAGATCCGCGCTAACCAGGTCCTTTAACGCATCTCATTTTTCCTCCAGGGACCACTCCAACGTCAGGCGAATGCACACTGCCGTCAAACTCAACGAGGTCATCGTCAACAGATCCCACGACGCCCGGATCGTCCTGCTCAACATGCCTGGACCTCCCAGGAACACCGAAGGAGATGAGAACTGTATCCTTAACCCCGAGTCTGCACCAAATTAAATGTTAGGCGCTTGTTTTTGCAGTCACTGAGTGTACTTTTGTTACAGCAGACACCTTTATGATGGCTTAAACAGGGTTTAAAAAATTAATTACAAAATCACTAAAGCCTTAAAGACGAAAGGAAATTTAGTTACATTTTGCTTACTAACATGATTATTAAAACGTATAAGCTTTTCATTTATTTAAATGAATTCATTTATATTATCAAAGTAACATAGTATGAGAAGTTCGTTAATTCAGTGAGCAGACATGGAGTTCCTGGAGGTCCTGACAGAAGGATTGGAGCGTGTGCTGTTGGTGAGAGGCGGAGGAAGTGAAGTCATCACCATCTACTCCTGATTAGACAAACACAGGAAGCCAGCATCAAGCAAGCAGCCAGTCGTGCAGGAGAGAGCAGAGTGAAGACGATGGGATCTGGGAACCTGAAAAAGAGCGATTGTCGATTGTCACACTTCCCTGTCGTGGCGCTGGTTTCCATCCCACATGCTGTCCAAGCTACAAAAATGCCAACACAATTCCAACAAGGAGCAGAAACAAAAATAATAACAAGCTGTGTGTGTGTGTGTGTGTGTGTGTGTGTGTGTGTGTGTGTGTGTGTTTGTTTATGTTTGACTCACCCACCCGAGGGTCCTCTGACTCGATGAGGAAGGGAGCACTGTGGTGTTAGGAGCGATTGCGTTTGGAGGGACCACAGAGGCTAACGGTGAGAGGCTGCGGAGCGGCCGACCCGCTGATGAGACTCAGGGTTGCTTTTTGTACAGAATGTAATTTGGAAGCAGACAGCAGTTTTCTGTCAGAATCAAGTCTGGTTTTCTTTTTGTTGCTTCTCACAAACACATCTGTTTACTCTTTATTTTCATATCCAGGAGTATTTGCACACAACTGACGAGAATCTGCTTTATTAAGACGCACTGACAAGGATTTATTTTTTGATTTTCGCTGCTACTTCTTAGAATTTAGTCACAACAGCCTTTAACATAAAAATGTTGGGTGTTTAAAATTCAGACGTCTTACCTCAAAAATGAATTTATTCATATCAGAGGAATATTTTAATAAATACAGCATATTAAGACAGAATTTCAGGCTATATATATAAAATTTAAATGGATAAGTAGAAATTCTGATAAGGTCTATTTTATTGGCATTCAGCAGGACTATGTTGTGTAAAAATTTGATAACACCTGAGTTTTATTTACATTTTTAAAAATCAAATAAAAATTCAAAGGTACTTTTTGTAAATTCCTGTATTTTAAAAAATAGTTTGAAACATCAAAAATTAACTAAAGTGACAGCCACGCAGGCCTTGTGTTGCAGGGTCAGTGTAACCTTTATTAATTATTACTATTATTATTATTTCTTTTTACTGTTGCGCCAGGCCAAAGGCAATGCACGTTGAGGAGGAGGGGGTGGGACTAAAAATAAAAGCAGGACCTACCTGCAAACATCCCACTGGTGAAGTGCTGCCCCCTGGTGGTAAGTTTTAGCTCATTTTTGCAGAGGGTAATTACAAGAATTCCCCCTTCAGAACTTCCATAATTAGAAGAAAACCTGTCAGAGCTCAGTCTAAAATCACAAGGTTTATTCCGGAAACCCATCAAACCTTGCTGACACAGCAGTGTCCACTTCTTCTTTTTTTTCTTTTCTTTTTTTTAATTGCTTAAAGAGGATTTCGGTCTTTTGCACCACATTCAAGGTTCAAGGGTTCAACACATTCACAGCTGTGGATGTGACACCAAAATGAAACCAGTGCAAAGGAAATGGTCAGAGGTTTTCTCTCTGCTCTCTCGTTTTCTCTCAGGCCCACGCTGGACTGCACCTGAATAGTTAGTAAGTTATTCGACGTTAGCGTAGAGTTCAGTTTAGAGATTGGGGGGGGCTGGGGACAGTTTTTGGTTGTTGCCATAACGACCTTGTAAAGGGAAACAGTATTGTGGAGACACTGGACCATCGTGGAGAGGACCACCACACTTCATGTGTATACATTTTTACGTGTGTGTGTGTGTGTGTGTGTGTGTGTGTGTGTGTGTGTGTGTGTGTGTGAGAGAGAGAGAGAGAGAATGTGGGCTCACAAGCTACAATGAGGAGCTCTGAACTGCAGGTGTTTGATTCCACTCTAACGCTTTCTTTTTTCTTTTTTACAGTGTTACCGTGCAGGGTTGTTCTCTGTTCATTGTTATTTCCTAAACATTGTTTTGTTTTGTTTTTTTCTTGCTTGTACATAAAAATGAAAAATCCCAAGTTTTATCTTTTTTTAATTACATTAATATAAAAAGGAATAAAAAAAACTTTGCTTGGAAAAAAAATGGGAATAAATAAAACAGTTTTGAAAAAAAAAATGCACAAACTGTGATCTGTGTTTTATTGTATATATTTGATGATTGATAGTGTAGGTGGTTGGATTATTTTGCCTGTTTATAGACAGACACATTTATCAAATCTTTTTTTTATGTTTTGACTTTTTAACCGTAGACATTTCAGTGGACTTTAACAAGAACAGCTGAGCAGATGATTTTAAATTGATTAAACTGAAATCAAGATCTGTTTGTCCAAAGAAAAAATTATTTGGACATAAGCTGCTTTCTTTTTGCTCATTTTCAGTCACATCCTTGTACTGGACCATTTTCAGTGGAATGTTTATCACTCCACAAAACACTCGCCTATGAATCATTCAAGCCAAAAAAGCCACCTAACTAAAGGGATGAACTAGTGTATCTACTGACTACCTGTCAAAAAACATCACTGGTTTTCATTTTTTCAGCCAAATCAGTTTAATAATACCAAGTTTAACAGTTTGACATGTTTTTTTTAAACTATACAACTTGTACAAAACTACAACTGGGCGTGAATGATATATTTAAATAGGCTGAGTGTAGTGCAACCAGCATGAACCAGTGCAAACTGGATAGTGCAATGTGCATATGACCTGAATGACATAACAGTGGGTTAGTGTTCAACAGAGTGACAGCCCGGGGCAAGAAAGTCTGTGGCGGCTGGTTTTAGTAAAGAGCTCTGTAGCACCTGGCTAAGGGCAGCAGCTTGAACAGTTTGTGTCCGGGATGTGAGTGGTCTGCAGAGATCTGGACATACCCTGCAGTGTACCCCAAAAAGAATCTGAGGAAACTGGACAAGTGAATAAAAATGCCCTAAAACACTCCAACAAAGACCTGACAGATGCATCTGAACCTTCAGCTGATGCATGTACTGTTAACTGAAGCTTCATTAAGTTGTCAAGAGGCCATTATTAGGAAAGGAAATGGGGAAAAGGCTGAGCTATTCCAAATTACACCAGAACTTAACTTAAATTCAGTGACAACAGGATTTATGGAGTGATGAATCCAAATGTAAAATTTGTGGTTCAAATTGTCAAAATGTACAGAAGAACTCAGGAGAGAGGCCCATTGGTCTACAGCACAGGTGTTGAACTCCAGGCCTCAAGGACCGGTCTCCTGCAGGTTTTAAATGTGTCTCTGATCCAATCCAAGAAACCTTGTCTAAGAGTTCAGGCTGTACTGAGGAATAAAGACAAATATTGACTTTCAAGCTCATTAAAATGATACAAACACTGTTTTTGCCTTATAAACTACTTTTCCGTGACCCAATTTCGTTTTTTAAACGAATAAAAAAACATAGCTCCTTTTTAGAACTTCCTTTTAATTGTTTTTCTGTTATCAATGCTATAAATTTCTACGTCTTATTTTGAAAGCCAAGCTTCCAACTTGTGCTTGCTGAGGTCACGTGATTCTGCACGTACAATCCGGAAGCCGGTGCCATGTTGTGATATTTGAGGAAATCACTTCTGGGTGAAGTTCCCTGGCAAAAGTGGGATTAAAAACAAACAAACAAACACAGTTAAACAGGTTTCGGGGTGAGCATGGAGGTAAGAGTGGCTGGTGTTAACAAAATAAACTGCTGCGCACGCACACAAGATGACAAAATATAGCACGCGCGGTCTGGCTGTCAGACATCATTGGCGGCCTGCTGTACGCGCTGACCTCACTGATCATTGTTCCTCTGTTCACGGATTTCACGTTAACTTCTGCTAACATGTTCAGCCTCGTTTTAACCCAGCTGTCTGTCCGAGCAGGCGGACCTGAGGCAGTCTCAATGTTAGTGAACTTTAATCGGTTTAAACAACAAAAAAATATGCAGCTCGTGTATCCAGGAAGGAGCCACAGGATAGAGCAGTTAAATCAGCTGAAGGAGACTGTTAAACGCCAACAAACAGTCTAACATCCCCATCCAGTAAGAACCAGCCTAATGTGGGGTGTTAGTCCATGTCAGACAGGAAACTTTATGTTAAAGGACTTAATTTAGATAACATATGAGTGCTAACCGGGTTAATTGATGCCGAACAGCAGTAGCAGCCAGCTTCCCTTTAAACCTTTCAAAATAAAGGAGACATTACTGCAGCATAATATTAATTCTCTAGAATCTAGACATGTTATATCAGGTGTATTAAACATAAGGGCCGGGAACCATAATCAGCCCGACAAAGACTCCAGTCCAGGCCACTGGAATGCTGTGGAGAATTTGAAGGAGTGAATAGATTTGAAACTTTCAGTGATATTCTCACAAGTTTTCTAGCTTTTCCTATTGATATTCATGCTACACCAAATAATTACCCAAGAGATAAACAATTAAATGACATAAAAGTTTTTTTTTTTCAATATCTACTGTAGAAATATTCTGTGTCAGGAAAAAAGAACGTCATTAAAAATACTAGACAGTTTGGGCAATTAGCTACCAGAAGTTGTTCTGTTATTGTGCACATTTATCACATAGAAAAACTATAACATATTCTTGCACTTGCACTTGTTTTTCTTATATTTAGATATGCCAGGGATTAAATGTGAAGTTAAACATCTTGCTGTTCTTGCTGCCCACTTAAGATCAGTATTGGCTTTATGTGGCCCATGATGTCAAATTAGTTTGACATCCTTGTCTTAGATACCATAAGCAAAAAATGCATACTTTAAAATGAAGGTAAACGTGATGCACGGAGCACTGTATAGTTAGTAGTACTGTGTAAACGTTTTCAGCCATGCTTCATTTCTTTATAGTTGACCTTTCAAAATAAGAAATAGTTACTGTTTGCCATAGAAATGTTTTTATGTATAGGGTTTTCGATTTGTAAGGGGAGGTAAATCACAAACCTGGAACAAGCCAGTCGAATTCCAGTGCCTGTACTGCATTAGGAAGTCAGGAGTGGTAGAGAAGTATGTGAGGGCGGTGCAGAATGTGTTTGAGGACAGTGAGACATTATTAAGGTGCAAGTCTCTTGATACTCGCAAGGGTGATGGACAGGCTGACAGATGAGGTCAGGCAGGAGGTGGTAGTCTGTCCCAGACAACGTGATCTATGGTGAGAGTAGGGAGCAGGTGGAGGAGCAGGCGGCTGTATGATCTGTTGAGAAGGTGAACGCAAATCCGTAGGTGCGAGGCAGAATACATGTGTGGGAAAAGTCATTTGCAAAGACTAGAGGTAGTGAAGGGGTGAAGTGCAGGCGTTTTTGTTACCTGGGGGCAAACTTACAAAGCAACAGACAGTGCAAAGAGAGGTAAAGAAGAGTGCAAGCAGGGTGGAGACAAGTGTGACAGGTGATTTGTAACAGAAGAGGTTGAGCAGTTTGGAGACAGGACATGTTGAGGGTGATTGATATATTGGATAAAAGATGTTGCCAGGGAGGAGGAAAAAGAGGAAGACCACAGAGACGATCCATGGATGTTGTAAAAGAGGACATGAAGCTCCAGTAATGATTTTATTCGTCCACGATTATTTTGAAATCCGCTTCGCCCTACATCCGGCTTTGCACCAGTGTAGCTTGACCGCTGCCTGTTTATCCAACCTACGATCTGTTTCTCGGGATCCATTGAGGATCCTGGCCCGAGCCAAAGCGAAGCTTAAAAATCGGGGACTCTGTGTGTTTCCCTTGGCTGTCAGACACCTTGACACGACCGCGGTCGGTTTGCCGTTTAAACGGTCACTGAGACGTCGGAGGAGTAACAGGCAGGTAGACAGACAAACGAGCACCGGGCTGTCTGGCGGAGGGGGGCTGAAATGTGAGCGCCTCTGCAGGCTTGCGTCAAAGCCAGCTAACGCTAAACCGTGATAGGACAAAGTCAGCGAGAAAGACGGTTAAACGGCCACGTTACCTCGTCAGAGAGCCGGCCAGCTCACGGGCCGGGCTATTTTTGGCACGCGCACACACACATGCTCAGTTTAGCTGGCTGCCAGCCACGGCTGTCACTGTCGGCGGGTTTTTAAAGGAGAACCCGGGCTAACGGCGGAGCTGGTCGGTAACCAGCCTATCCGTCAATCGCACGCTGACAAGGGGCGGAAAAATCAGGGGAAAGGAGATCCGGTTAATAGCCTGACGTCGTATCGCAGCGAAGAAGGGGGGCCTCACAGCTCACACATGAGGCCCAGCTGAAAGGATGGATCTGAATTTTTACTCGGATTTAACGGACGGTACCGGGCAGCACGACGGGGATCCGGAGTTCCTGGATCCGCAGTCTTTCAATGGGTTCGACTCCGACAACAAGGTGACTGAACAGCCGCTCCGTGCATGCTTATTCGAGTACTGGACCCTTGAGTAATGGAGTATTTCCGTTTTAGAGAGAGTTATAGTTTCAGCTTAGGTTAGAAACCTTTAACCTATCTGTGCGACTAAAAATCATCCTTAAAACAAATCGATAAAGACGCATGTTGGACTTAAGGAGCCAACATGTGAGTGTATGCTCCTCTCCTGTGTTGAAATAAGGCTGTTTGAAACCATATCTTCTGTTTAACCCTCTGATCTCCAGTGATGGTTTATTTGTTTTTTTGTGCCTACCTGTTTCAGCTTCAGTCAATTACTTTTGACCTTGTGTACAAAGGTAATTGCCCTCTTTGTCAAATCATGAATAAACAGTGATTAATCACATTTTTTTAGAAGGCAGAGTTCAGTTTCAGTAACCACACCCAGCCCTGATTACTGCCAGGCCTGATGAATGAAGACACCACTTCAGTAGAAGCTGTCTGACATAGTAAAGGTGGCTAAAAGATCTCAGAAAGCAACACATGCCACGATCTAAAGAAGCAAATGAGAAACAAAGTCATTGACATCTATCAATCTGGAAAACTGTTACCCTGCCATTTCTAAAGCTTTGGGACTGTCTGAACCACGGTGAGAGCCATTATCCACAAACGAAGAAACCTTGGATCAGTGGTGAACCTGTCCAGGAGTGTCCGACCTACCGAAACTACTCGAAGAGCACGTAAGCAACTCACTTGCCTCTATTAAGGCCAGAGTCAGTGATTCAACAGTAAGGAAGAGACTGGATGAAAATTGCATCCATGGGAGGAGAGGTCAAGGAGCAAACCACCACTGACCAAGAAGAACACAAAATCTCGTCTTACATTTACCAAATAACATCTTGGTGATCCCCAAGAATTTATGCAAATATTCTGTGGACTGATGAGATAGAAGCTGAATTTGGAAGGTTTAGGTCCCATTACATCTACAAAAACTAACACAGCATTAAAAAGAACATCACACATGGTGGTGATAGTGTGATGGTCTCCGGTTGCTTTACCTCTTCAGGACTTGGACGACTAACCATAAAGGAGAACGTCCGACCATCAGTTCATGTCCGGAAGCTCAAGAGTGCTCAGTTTGTGCAGCAGGACAACGATCAAAAACACACCAGCAAGGCCAAAAACCAGAATGAAGGTTTTGAAGTGGTCTGTTCAAAGTCCGGACTTGAACCAGATTGAGACATTTTGGCCTGACCTTAGACAGACTGTTCATGCTCAAAAACTCACCAATGCGACTGAATCAAAACGATTCTGGTAAGAAGAGGGGGTCAAAACTCCTCCAGTGACGTGAAAGACTTGTTGCAGTTGTTGCTGCTAGGAGTGGCACAAACAGTTATTAGGTTTAGGGGGCAGTTACTTCCCCACAGGGCAGATAGGTTTGAATAACTTCTTTCTCTTAATAAATGAAGTCGTCATTTAAAAACCGCATTTTGGATTTGCCTCTGGCACCACAGGAAGTCCTGTTTTTACCTGCACAAACATATTTACTCTTACTAAAGTCAAATGCATCTCAGAGTGTCAATTGCAGATTTTTCAATATATTCAAACTAGCTCTTCTTTACTAACCAGGTGTAAAGAGGCAGCCTCCTCTGTGACTCTCAGTTTAAGCTAGATTTGCTGGTAAATGTGTGTTTTATGGTGTGCCCCTGTTGGCGGTGCGTTTAGGTAGCTCTTTGTGTTGCTGTGATGATGGTGTCGCCCCTCCTCCCTTACTGTTACACTCTCTTCCCCTGCGTTTCAGTTCCCTGGAGGCAGCGACAACTACCTGACGATTCCTGGTTCCGGCCACCCCTTCCTCTCCTCTTCAGAGGTAAGCCTTTATACTTGAGACACGAGCATCGGTCTGTTTCTGCAGAGGTCCCACCTCTCAGCAGATCCTGCCAGAGTTAAAGGCATTAGAAGTCTCTAAGAGTGCTAAAGAGGACAAAATTTAGGAATGCATAGATAAAGTTTTGTGTCACTTCTTCATATATTTTATAGATACACAGGCTTTTTCCTGGCCCAGATAGGGCATCTGTGGACATATGCATATTTGGTCCATATGTAGTTGAGGCAAACAGTCTTTGTTGCTTTAGTTAAGTGAAATTTGGCCTCTGCTCTGTTATTTTTGGCCATTTTATTGACAGAACTGGGTTTAAGCTGATTTAAATTAAACTCTGTCCCCCTAAAAAAAAATACTGTCTAAAAATGTATCTGCTGAAGACTTGATTTTTCTTTAGTAGAAACCAATTTTTTTTAAATATGGTATTAAACTGCCAGTGCATAGTATTTTAAGTGATAGGCTTTAATGACATTATAAAGGCATGTAAAAGAAGAACCGACCACTGTAAAAGTCACTGAAAAGCTCTTTCTTATCTCACCACCTGCTGCACAGTTTACCTTCCTGTTTTTTATTTTGGCGATAGGTCATCTAGAAAAGATCGTAAAAGACCAAGTCTTACTTTTGGACTCTGGTGTAGCTGATGATTAACGGTTCAAAATAATCCTTGTTTATCTTCTACTGCCCTTTGAAACAAGCTGTTTCAGTTCCTCCCACCTTTAAGCCAGCTTCTTTCTGATTGGCTGCCTCCTGCAAATGTGAGGTTTGAACAGTAGGAGGGTGGGGCTTGAGCGTAGTAGATGACTATATATTAGGGCCGGGCCATCTCCTTTTTTTGATGTCATAAAGATCCAGGAGTATAAATATTTAGTCCTTTTTTTTGGATACTTGCACATATTCAAAGGTCATTTGGTAGCTGCATTTAATGTGAGCATCCAGCATTTGTAAGACTGTTTATCAACAGAAGCTGCACTGTACAGTAGGGAAGCAGAGCTGCTGTTCCACATGGTAAAAGGTCTTTTGGAAACCCTTGTCATTGATTTTGCATCAGTTTAATCAAATGTTTTGGGTATTTTTGCTAATTATATATGTATATATTTAAGTTTGAAAAATGTGTGGAGACCTGAAGAGATTTAATATCCAATAATTCAAGAAAATTGTCAAACGTTCTCAAAGACTGCACACTTTGCCATCAGTTAGAATTCTTCCACAGGGCACACTGTAAAATCTCTTATCCAGATGTTTCAAAGAGACTGTTAAGAAAACATCTGGAGAACATTGATAAGCGACTGTAAGTGACCCTGTGAGTTTTTCAGACGTTTTATAGTCTGTTTATTTTTGCGAAAACGGGCACTTAGCTTTGAGAGTTATTTGTAGCGCAAGCTGGGGCTGGACAAGTTTACAGGGAGGGTTTGATCCAGCACGGAGCTAAAGTCCTCTTTGCACTTGATGGTCTGGCTCAACTTCACACCAGTTGGTTTTTTGTCTTTGAAGATAGATCCCTTTTTTTTTTTTTTAAAAACAAACAAAAACAAAAGAAAAACAACTCACTATTATTGGCTTTCCCAAAAAGCTGAGCCGGTACTAAAAGGTGAGGCTTGACATGTGCGTTGCAGGAGTGGTCTTAAAAAAAAAGCTCCGAAGAGCCTCAATGGAAAGCTGTAGGAGAGTGCCATAATGCAAAGATGCCAAAGAGCCGTTCAGCAGCCAAACCAGGTGCAAAATCAGGCAGCATCAGAGAAACTGTAACAGGGCATAAATAATCAGAAATAACTCTACCCTTTACTGCCATTCATCAGATATATTATTGGGACAAAGATTGAGTGTAGAGAAATGTACATTTAACTTTAGAGAGTCATCATTGTTCCAGCAGACAGGCTGCCTGAGAAAGTTTTATACTATCCAAAATAAAAAGGAGGAGGAACTAAAGTTAATACTGAGAAAAATGACACAAGAAGCCGTCGAACACTATTTAAAAACGATTAAAATAAGATATTTCTGCTGATGAATACACTGAGCTGGGTTATAGTGCTGCTGCTTTAAATAATAGATGGCTTATGTTGAAATCTGCTGTGCTGTAGGGGACCAGGCTGTGTTGTTTTGTGTGCATGTTTGAGTTGTTCATTTTGAGATGGTATATCTTTATAGAGCAGGAAGAAAGGCATCCTTTCCATATCCTTCTCTGTTCTCTGGTTTTCACGATGATTGCAATGATTAATAAGTAAGCTTAAGGTGACAGTGATGCTCTCTGTGAGGAGGTTTTGATACCGTAAGCAAGTAAATTTAACTTGAGCCTTTACAACAGAGCACAAATGAAGCTCAACTTGATAGCAGTTTACAATCTTGCCACGTTAAGTAGCAGCAGTTTTCTAGCATTTACTTAAACAATCAATCTTCTGCTGCACAGAAACCCAGACCTCCCTCTCCTGCCTATCTCCTCCAGCTCTGGGGCTCAGTGCTTAGACACCAGGCCAGCTGAGACATGTAATCTCTCCAGAATGTTACGGGGCATTTTGAGGTGCCTTTGGAGGAAGCTTGTTTCCCCCCCTGCATCTCAGGAACTTCATTCATGTCCCAGAGCTCGTGGTCACAGGTGAGGGTGGGAGCATAGATGGACTGGTGAATCGCCTGTGCACCGCTCCATTCTCCTGCTCATGAAGGAGACCCTGAAACTTTCTCCACTTGGATCAACAACTTGTCCCAGACTCAGAGTGGGCACTGCACCCTTTCTGGTTCCACTCTCCTGGAGACAGGCTGGATTCATTTAAACCACGTTCATGTCATTTCAACCTGCTGTCCACCTGAGCCTGTGGGATGTGAACTGTTTATAAAAAGGCTTTAAATGTCACACCCCACCGCATCAAATCCAGGCACCTTTTTGATAATTCTGTCCTGTAGAAAACAGGCTTTTTATCGAGAATGAGTCATGAGACACTATTTAAAAAGCTGCAAAACTGACTCATCTAGCGTGTGAGTCAAACGATGGGGGCTTTCAGTGATGCAGCTGCAGACACATGATGAATATGGACGTTTAGTTTGAGGCCAGTCAGTTTACGTTGACATCTTTTCGCTGCTGCTCTCCCGTCAGGATAGACGGGAACCTAAAAGCTGAAGCAGGCTGCACTTTGTGGAACAGTCATTATGTAAATGTGCAAGCAGCTGCTTAGCTGACTATGGCATCATCAGGTAAAACATCTCAACAAGCACCTGGTTTTAGCCAGTTTTAAATCTGCTTTAACAGTTTCTATGCTAAAGCTGTGAGTTTCTTGTTTATTAAAGGGAAAAACCCTGATTGAACTGAGCTTTACTCCTTCTGATAGGTTAACTGAACAAAGATCAGCTGCCTCTGTTGGTTTTCCACTCCAGCTATTAGAAAGTTCTTGTCAAAGAGCTTCCTGTTCCCAGGCCTGAACAATCCATCATCGTCAGAACTTGTAAATGGAAAACGCAGTATGACATCAGTGTCAGAGAACTTTGGTAGGGGTGGGGGCTCGAGGAGGCTTAGAAGTGATAAAAGTTTGGAGTTGGTTTAGTGTGATCTTCAAAACATATGAGAGTTTATTCACCAAGTGTCGGAGTGATGTTAGATCCTAACCACTACTTCTTCTTCCTCTCCTCTGTCTTCCCCGTGCTCACCAGACGTTCCACACTCCCAGCCTTGGCGATGAGGAATTCGAGATCCCTCCCATCTCTCTGGACCCGGACTCTGCCCTCTCCGTGTCAGATGTCGTGTCCCATTTCGGGGAGCTGTCAGAAACTGGACCCTCGGACAGCGTGGTGGTACCTGGGAACGCCGTCGTTGAAGGTGACGACCCCTCGTTCGCGTCCACTTTTGTTAGTGCGGCCTCTCAGGGACTGGAGCACCTGACTCTTGGAGTCATGACCCAGTCAGGAGGGAATACTTTGTTAGGGTCGTCACTGGGAATGGTAAGGAATACGTGACATTTTAACCTTTACCCACCTTCAGTCTCCTCTTTAAGTAACGCCCCTTTTTTCCTCCTCCCTATCCCAGGATCTCGGTCATCCCATTGGCTCTCAGTTCAGCAGCTCGTCCCCGGTAACCATCGACGTCCCTCTAGGTGACATGGGCCAGGGTTTACTGGGGTCCAATCAGCTCACCACTATAGACCAATCAGAGCTCAGCGCTCAACTGGGGCTCGGCTTGGGTGGCGGGAACATACTTCAGCGGCCGCAGTCGCCCGAAAACCCGCTGTCGGCCACAGCCTCGCCCACCAGCTCGCTCCAGGATGATGACATGGACGACTTCAGAAGGGTGAGTCTTAAATATAACCAGCGTCTGGCACTCATCTGTTTGAAAATGCATCTCATTTATTTACGCCAACGTGCCCTTTTGCCTCTTCATCTTCCATCAGAGCGTCCTAGTCGAATCTCCAGTCTCTCTGGCCGTCTCCCCTGGAGTCATCTCCCTCGATCCCTCCCCGTCTGAATCCCCGCTGTCTGCGCCGACCTCCAGCGTCTCCTCTGCTACGGGAAGGAAAGGAGGAGCAGGAGGGGGGAAGAAGGGGAAGAAGAAGAAGGATCCCAACGAGCCCCAGAAACCTGTGTCGGCCTACGCTCTGTTCTTCAGGGACACACAGGCAGCTATTAAGGGACAAAACCCCAACGCGACTTTCGGAGAGGTCTCCAAGATCGTGGCGTCCATGTGGGACAGTCTGGGGGAGGAGCAGAAACAAGTAAGAGGGTTTCTTTGGTTCCTTCAAGGTTTTTAAGATTGTAAATGTGCTTGTGTAGTCATTTAATATTTATCATTTTTAGGTTTACAAGAGGAAAAACGAAGCAGCAAAGAAGGATTACTTGAAAGCGCTGGCAGAGTACAGAGCCAGTCTCATTTCTCAGGTGAGTCAAACCTTGATAGTTTGAAGCAGACAAACCACAGGTATGCTAGCATGATGTCCTGATCACACAGGGTTTAACTCTTTAATCGTTCCCTCATAAAGATGACATTTGACGACGGTTTTCTACACCTCAGTGTATATCAGTGAGGGGTTAGGGATGACAGGATGAATTTACTATTGCTTACTCAGTATCAGCACCCATGACTTTAATGTGGCACCACAGATGAATAAAGTTTGCAGAGACTGGACTAGATGAGTCCTGATGCAGCTGCATTCATAAACTGTGCAGGTGCTGTGCACAGGCATGCATTTCTACTAATAATTGACAAGAAGCAGACCTCTCAGTGTTCTGCACATACACCTAAAATATTTTAGATAAGAAAAATCTCAAAGGCACCAACACCAGACCAGTTCAGACTAATACTGTAACTTTCAGCTGTATCCATGTGGATGAGTTGTAACATCTTTCACTCATTATGCAGTTGTTATGAGGACATGTGGTTCAATAACTCATATCTGGATTTTATTAAAAGGAAATGGTTACACGTGATGCAATATGATGAGAAACTTAAACCATGAAGAGTTTCTGTATATAAGATGTGCTCTGTGCTCAGGTGTGGTGGCAGTAGGGAGTGACTGCGGTGATTCAATGATCAGTCTGCATAGCTCTGACCTTCAGTCCAACTTTTCTACAGATATTATGTACCATGTTCACTGCCCCAGAAAGGAAGTGAAGAGCCAGCTGCTGCCATGTTACTGCAGTGTGTGTCTGCCTGAACATGAAAGGTGGCTGATATATTGCACCTGGCTCGTGTTCTTTGTCGTTGCAACCTTTTTTCCTTTTTCCAAGTGTTATTGGTAAAACGGCGTTGCTGGCTCTTTATGTTAAGATTATCTATAATAAAGACTATTTTATTTACTAAAAACCACCTGTCTGTTTTCCTTTCATTCTGTTCTGGACTCATTTGTTACTGGTCCCCTCACTCGCATGCCTAGACCCCTTCGGGGGGAACGTAACAATGTGGGGGCTCGTCCGGGATCTGAATGGAAGGAACAGCAATTGAGTTTTAGTGAGTTGTTTGCCGGTGGCTTGTTTAGTTGTATTATATCTGCTGCACTCTCTCTCCAGTTAGCAAAGGGGAGTGTTTAGCTGAGTGTAAGCTCCTCCTTCAGGCACTCATTTTTTTATTTTGCCTTTTTTAATTTCGTTGTAATCCTGGGTGGGGATTAGTTCCCTGTCGGGGGTAGGCTTGTCGGTGCTTTGTGCACTTAATGCTTAGCCTTTAAAGTTGCCTCGAGCCTGGTACACTCCAGAAGCTAAGCAGGCTAAGATTTTAGTAGGCAGGTCTGAGGAGAGGGTCGGTGTTAATTTTATTTATTGGTTAACCCTGTGGCCACACATTTCCCACCTGTTTTTGATTTGTGTATTGGAGGTGGTTCTTCTTTGTTGTTATTATTAGCCTCAGGTAGTTTTAGTTTTAATGGCTACCTTTGATATTGCCGTGTTCAAGGAAAATCCTTCGCTTGTCCAGCTGGACGCCTGTAGGAAGAGGGATCTGCATGAGGTGGCATCATTTTATGGCATTTGTGTCTCCACAGCTCTGCGTAAGGCTGAGCTGAAGGCTGCTCTTGTGTCTGGCTTGGTGGAGAAAGGGATAGTGGCCCTGCCAGTGTCTGCCAGTCTACCTGAGCATGGTGTAACGTCTCAGCCTGTTCTGCAGGTGCCAGCTCAAGGTGTAGCTACATCAGTGTCTATGCCTGTTGTTCAGGGGCTGCCTGAGGACAAGCCAATGACACTGCCTCACTTTGAACCACTCTCCATAGAGTCATCTGTAGGTTTAAAGCACGATGCCAAGCTACGTGTCCGCCTGGCTCGTCTTCGGTTGGAAAGGGAGGATCGTGAGAGGGAGTTCCAGCTAAAGAAGGAGTTGGAGCTTAAGCGTTTAGACGCAGAGCTTTCCAGAGCCAGGGCGGTTGAATTGAAAAAGGTGGAGGCGGAGACAGCTGTTAAGTTGTGACAGTTGGAACTCCAGCAGGCTCCGCTTCCTCCGACTGCCTTTATTCTGCAGGCAGAGGCACCATTTGATGTGGGGAAAAACATTTGTCTGATTCCAGTGTTTCGTGACACTGAGGTTCACAGTTATTTTGAGTCCTTTGAGCATATAGCCACAGCGTTGCACTGGCCACGGGATTCGTGGGCTATTTTGCTACGATGTAAGCTGGTAGGTAAGGCTCAGGAAGTTTGTTCCTCATTGTCAGCTCAGGACAGTCTGAATTATGACAAGCTGAAAATTGCCATCCTGCTAGCTATGAGCTAGTCCCAGAAGCTTATAGGCAGCGTTTCCGGGGCTTAAAAAGGGGACAGGGCCAATCCTACCAAGATTTTGCAAGGAAGAAAAGTGTGCTTTTTGATCGGTGGTGTGTGTCCAGCAAAGCTACTGACCTGGCGTCGATACGTGAATTAATGCTGATGGAGGAGTTTAAGAACTGCATCTCTGAGCGCATCGCAGTATACCTCAGTGAACATAAGGTGTCCTCATTACAGCAGGCACTCGCATCCCACAGTTAGAGGAGAGAGGGAGCTGCTCTCACCACGAGGGCTGAAGTTGAAGTTCTATGATTTAAATCGTGTAAACCTTGAGCACTGAGTACACACTGGATGTTTTGGGTTTGTGGGCGATCGTGGCTCAAGAGTTGGGAGTTCGCCTTGTAATCGGAAGGTTGTCGGTTCGAGCCCCGGCTTGGACAGTCTCGGTCGTTGTGTCCTTGGGCAAGACACTTCACCCGTTGCCTACTGGTGGTGGTCAGAGGGCCCGGTGACGCCAGTGTCCGGCAGCCTCGCCTCTGTCAGTGCGCCCCAGGGTGGCTGTGGCTACAATGTAGCTTGCCATCACCAGTGTGTGAATGTGTGTGTGTGAATGGGTGGATGACTGGATATGTAAAGCGCTTTGGGGTCCTTAGGGACTAGTAAAGCGCTATATAAATACAGGCCATTTACCATTTGTTGTTTTTTTTTTTTGTTTTCTGGTTTTTACTGATGATTTATCAAAGAGCTTTGCCTACCATGAGAATGGTTTTCTTACAGTTTAAAAATGTCTCGTCTCATCGAGAAACCGTTTCTATCCTGATGCTTTGGAACTCCAGCTGTAAATCTGGTAGTTCTGATGTTCTGCATCGTAAAGTTTAGGATACATTCTGCTGTCCTGGTGCGGACACACCAGAGCAACACAAATATCCACCTAAACGTTTCTCTTCTTCTTCCTCTCTTCAGGCACCTATTGAGGTCATGGAAACCACACCATCACCCCCACCTTCAGCCCCAGCTCCTGTGGTCACAGCCATGCCTACGCCCATCCCCATCCCCGCCCCCACCCCGCCCACCCGGCCAACTAGGTCGCAGCACTACAACCCAGAGGAGAACACCATCACCAACATCTGTACCTCCAACATCATCCTGGACCTGCCTCAGGTCACCACCCGGTCCCGCACCGGGGCCATCAAACCGCAGCCTCCACCAGCGAGCACTGCCCTCAACACTGCCCCCATCACCAAAATCATCATCAAGCAGACACCGCTACCCTCCGGCGGCATGTCAGCTACGGTGACGACCGCCTCCTCGCCCCGCCAGCCTCCGCCGCTGCAGCAGATGCAGAGCACCCCTCCTCCACCCCGGCTGCAGCAAATGGTGCACGCCCAGGCGCCCCCGCCTCTCCAGGCCAAACCGCGTGGAGGAGGGGCGGCGGCAGCCACCACTGCTCCGCCGCCGCTTAAGGTAGTGCCTTCAGCACGCCAGTCAGATTCAAGCGCCTCGATCATTGTGACGTCAACGGGGGAAACCCCCACGACAGTGTCTGCGACCACCTCTGCTCTGGCGGTGGAGGTTGGACACACGGGTGAGGTGACGGGAGGAGAGGAAGTGGCTGAAGGCGAGGAAGGGGTGAGCCGCTGAACTTCGAACATGTCGAACATTTACTGTTAAGTGTTTGGATGAATACACATTCACATAAATTTCGGTGTTTCTTTTTGTCCGCCCTCTCAGATGGAGGTGGAGGTTAATGTTGCTCCTGGCCCGAGTGTGACTCCCACCGCCAGCACGAACATTTGCGTGCGCGCCGGCTGCACAAACCCCGCCGTGGAGAGCAAAGACTGGGACAAAGAGTACTGTAGCAACGAGTGTGTCGCCACACACTGCAGGTGCGTACAGACAGACCTAAACTCGACTCCTGGAGTGTGCGTCAGTACTTTAAATGTTTCCACAGCGTGCTCTGCTTCACTTCCAGAGGTTTGTGAAGTACTTTAGGTGGTGGTAAAGATGCTGTTTAACAAAGAAACACAGAGTCAAAGCATAGTGACTCTGAGATCGGTTGGAAAAGACGGTTAATAATCCACAGGTTCACCTACTGAAACCTTCAGTTTTACTTCCTCTAGATTAGAGTCTTATTGGTGTGTAAGTGATGGCTAAAATGAGCAATATATCAGTATAATATATTTGACATTTATAATGGCTGTGTAACAAACCCACCACAGACCCGACCACGTTTCAACGCTTTTCAGCACTCTTTTATTAGTTTTCTTCTACAGCACTCAGTCACAGCTTTTTAGCTGCACCTACACATACACAACAACAACCACAGGATTCACAGGACTCTAGCTCATTGTCTTTTAAGTCGGCGAGGTGCGATTGTAGGTGCCTCTCAGATGCATCCACCTCCCTCGCAGCCGTGCTGCAGAACACGCCCCACCACGGGCTGATTAGATGAAAATTCAACAAAGCTAAATAAGAGACGAGAGAAACACTTAGACTGTATCGGATCACCAGATGTCAAAGTTGGTTTAAAAAAACATGAAAATAAAATCTCGACTCGTGCATAAAAATTCACCAAAACACAGAAATTTAAACATTTGACCGAGATTCCTGTTTGAAAGACCAACATGGCACTGTATGACATAAAGATGCCCCACCCTCAAATATTTCAGGTACAAAAATGTTCAGTTTTCAGCTCTGAGAACATATTTAGTTTTAAAATCAAAGAACTTCATGGTGCTCTTTGATTAAAGTTACAGTTTAAAAAGAAAGAAAGAAATTAAAAAAAATAATTTTGTCAAAGACTAAAACAATTGCCTGGGTGTTTCCATTGTGTTTCTTTAAATACCTGATGAAGGCTGGTATCAGAGGCAGGGGTGGATCTACAGGGGGCAATGGGGGGGCCCTTTATGTCCTCTCAATAGTTGAAAAACTAATTGCTTGTTCGTCCAAAAGCCTCTTATAGTCTGTTTTGTTTTTTTTAGAAGAGATGATGATACACTGTAACATTTTCTAGTTCTGATCACAGGTATACCAACCATTTATTTATGTATTTATTTATTTAGTGTGTTCTCACAACAAGCTCTTGAAATAAACTTTTGGTTTGCATTGTGTAGTTTTGACAGAAAAGTATAGAGACAAGCTTCCGAACAAATTATTGGAATGTGAACAGTATGGATCTTTGTCTTCAAACCCCTAAAATTGGATTACAAGTGCATCTTATTCAGACCTGCTTGAACCTAATGTTTTCATCATCCTCTCTTCTCCACAGAGACGTTTTCATGGCCTGGTGCGCTATCCGAGGGCAGAACTCCACCACGGTAACATAGGACCGGGACACACCTGAGGGGAGGAGTGATGCTCGGAGACGGAAAAGGATGAGAATACCACATGAAATGCAAACGGACAGAGAAAAGACTGAATAATAGACTCAGGTATTGGCACATAATGGTTTGTTTTATCGTGCTCATGTCATCTTGTGGACACACAAAAAGAAAGAAAGGAAAAAAAAGAAGTCCCTGTGTTGTACCTCCCACAAGAAGCTTCTCTAGCAGAATAAAACAAACTCTTGAGTCATCTGCGAATACCACGATCGCGTGGACGGCGAAGAAACCACAGAGGCTCGGCTCTGCTGCTCCAGACATTTCCTGCTCTCGATCATTGATTGTGAATTTAAAACACAGACTTGATAAAAAGTAACGTTTTATACAGGCTTATGGTGTTTTTAATTGTTTTGAAAAGATGGGGAGAAAAGAAAATCATCACAGACGTATTCAGTTTATTCATTTCAGAAAAATTAATCTTTAAGTGTGTTTGCTATTCCCTTTACTCGTCACGGTGAGAAGCGATCAATGTGAACGAATTGAGAGTTTTGAGTCGTCTGTTCTTGAGTAAAGTGGGGCTGGTTTTTGGGTTTTTTTTGTTGTTGTTTTTTTTAAGGAGAAAGGGGGCTGGGTGGGGGAGCAACACGCAGGCAAAAGCACAAATGGTCTTAAAGCTACTTGGAGTCGTGAAGAGGTTGAAAGGTCTGAAGCCATTCAGAGACCCGGTGATCTGCTGTCTGCTAAATGCTGTTTGTCACCTTTTACAAGCCGCCTGAGGGGAAAAGAAACAAACAAGGTTACTTCCAACTTAAATAAGGTGCTAAGATTCAGGAAAAGTATCTCTGTCTGTCGTTCTTTCTTCCTGCTGGAAGGCCCTGTGTCCTGAGAGCTTTTTAAATGTGTGCTGGGTTTTTCTTAATGAGGTAAAGATTTCTGTTTGAGGAAAGAGAAACAAAAATAAGAGAGATGTGTATCGCAGCAAAATAACACACCAGCTCTGACAAACACTACTTACTGTAAAGGGAAATTGGTGTTAAAGCTTTATTTTTTAACCGGGACATTGTTTCAGGTGAAACGGAAGAATGATGGCTGCTTCCAAAAAACAAACAACGCTTCCCAGTGTGATGAGATCCTGCAGCGCAGATGTACTGGAAATGTTTTTAATCATGAAATAAAAATATTTTATGTTTCAGTACACTCCTGGTGACAGTTTGGCCTCACGTTTTACGGCTGTAGTAACAAGAATACAGACTTTTATTTTCTGTTTATGATTTTTCTTCTCATGTAACAAGGTTAGATTTGCTGCTGACTGTCTGACTTTGTTGTTGTTTTTATATTAATTTAAAGAAAAAGTTTGTCCGCCGTTCAGGAAATATAAGTAAATAAATACACAGACTGTATGACACAAAAAATAACAAAGCTAAATGCTACGGCATCAAGGCCTTGGACTCATTTTTACAACTTTTTAATAGGAAAAAAAGAGGAATTTTAATTAAAAAATGTTTGACATTTGTGAAATTGTAATTTTTCCTTCATTCATTTTTTTTTTTTTTTTTTTTTTTAAACATTTGTTTTGGTTTTTATTGCCTTTTGAATCAAGTCTCCAGATGCAGACGTTTGGTTTCCTGGTATTTCAAGACATTAATGCAATGAAGCAGGCGCCTTGAGACAACTGCTGTTGTGATTTGTGTGTACATTAGTGCAGAAAAGAAACTTGACTGTTGGACAACCGTTCCATGTTCTGATTATTTGAGCGATGTCATCATTTTCTGTTTCACAAATATGTGGAAGCCACAGGTTAAAAGGTTAAAGGATGTTTATCGTCTCACACAGCGTGCTCTTTGGAAACTTTTTCAGCGCAGCAGTTTGAGAAAATATCATAAGCTGT
>NW_005187631.1:703170-704713 GCF_000239375.1 Pundamilia nyererei | reverse complement strand
TTGAAGGAATCCCTGCTCACACCGCTGACTCACACACTCACCGGTGATATCCAGACAGCTTATGATATTTTCTCAAACTGCTGCGCTGAAAAAGTTTCCAAAGAGCACGCTGTGTGAGACGATAAACATCCTTTAACCTTTTAACCTGTGGCTCAGGCGAGTCAGTCACTGCAAACACATTTGTATCATCAAGTGTTTGTCAAAAGAAAAGGGTATGTTTTTCTACAGTTAGGTTTATTTTCTATGTGCAGTAAAGTGCATCATCTGTGTTCAGTCATACATTTTGTAATTGTTATAAACAGAACAAATGTTTTCTCAATTCACTGCTTGATTCTTAACTTGTTTAAATGAAACATGATGAAATGTCATTGCATTATTTTTTAAATGTCCTTGGCAGTGCATGTGTCTGCATTGTAACTTACTAATAAAACGTCCTGTGTGTACTTTGGTGTGTGATTTATATTATTTTATTGCACATAAATCAGTAATTTTATTTTACAGTTATACACAGCCTTA
Source organism: Pundamilia nyererei (assembly GCF_000239375.1). Taxonomy (NCBI): domain Eukaryota; kingdom Metazoa; phylum Chordata; class Actinopteri; order Cichliformes; family Cichlidae; genus Pundamilia; species Pundamilia nyererei. Next base: position 704,197 of record NW_005187631.1, on the reverse strand, counting down.
TATCTCTTCTTGCTGATGTTGTTTCCAGTGTAAGTAACTTGGCTGCATGACAAATGTTCTTAGGGATCAATAAAGTATTCTGATTCTGATTCATGTGTAGTATTTAATGATTCAGTAATGAATGAATCTTGACCTTCTTTGAAAACCTTTCACTTCATTTGAAGCATCTCCTCTCTTGTTATGTGCCATTCATTCCCATTCCCTCTGCTTTACTGCTTCCATGATGTTAAGCTGAGTTTAAATACTGATCTGATACTTCCTGGAGGTTTTTATTGTAGAAAGACTCTTTCTGATGAAACATCAGCTGAATTTGTCATATCAGTGTGCTGAAGGAGGTATAACATCTTTTCTGACATGCAGTGGAGCCCTGAGAGTCTGAGACCAAGAGTGAGAATCCTCCTCTTTATTTAGGTTTGAATTGAGTTTGGACAAAGTTTATTCTGAAATGATAATATTGACTTAAAATGTGATGGAAAACTTTAATCTGTTAATGACCACACTCTGCATGGATGTGTGTTTATACACTGCTTTGCTTCTAATCAGAAGATTAAACAGAAGATTAAATTAACAGAGAAGATTTTTCTTATTCTACCACAGTCGCCGTGGAGAAAGGGTTGCATCCATTCTTGGTTACATGGTCACAACAAAATGACTGCTCTGCTTCGGTTATGAGCTTTCAGTTGATATCACATTGCAGGGTGACTCCACAATGACATCACAGTTCAGATATTATGCTATAAACAAGGTATAGCATCACCAGTAGTGACAACATCAGTGAATCACTGATGTTGTGAATCACTGATGTTGTCAGGTGAAATAAAACCCATGAGATGGAGCAGGTACCGCTGTTTCGGACAATGCCACGATGCAGGTATTGACGCAAACATGCGAGGTCTACTCGCCCCGTTCGCAGACGCAGGAGACCCCACAAGGCCTCCGGTGTCCGCTGACGTGGGAGAAGATGCCGTCGCAGACATTAGGCAATTTTAATAAACATGTTGCAGGCGCATTAAAACTTTAATCCAAT
>NW_005187631.1:701260-702349 GCF_000239375.1 Pundamilia nyererei | reverse complement strand
AAACAAAGATTACATGTTAATATTTTGTTAGTACCCTTATTTCATTGTGTTACATTTCACCCCAGGATATGTTACAACTCATCCAGACTATGGGGTTAATTGTAACATTTCACTCTTTGTGTTTGAGACCACACCATGCAATGGGTAATTGTGCTGCAGAGAAAATAGCTGCACTATTTAATAGCCGAGACATGTAAATACTTTGCATTACATTTTCAATCCACTACCTTGAAAGAGCTCCAATTTACAGACAGAAATGTCAAAAATGTTACAACTACTAGAAGACTCTCCTTTCCCTTTATTGTTTCAACCAATTATTTAATTTGTCATTATTAACTCATTCACTGCCATTGACGGCTATAGACGTCAATGGCAGTGAATGAGTCAATGGGTTTAACTCATTCACTGCCAATGGCTGGCAGTGAATGAGTTAACATTAATATGAATCATCAGTGTAAATATGCATTTGTGAATGTCTCCTGTTGTCAGATATCCTGTTTGGATCGTCCACTTTGACTCTTCACAACGTGAGTTATATTCTGTTAAATATCTAAACCTGTGAATAAAGGAAACTGATATTCACTCTGAGTAAAGCGCCAACAATAGTGATGTTGTTGCACCACAGTCATGTTTAATGTCTCTGGTTATTGGGAGTAGAGTGTTTGCACCACTCAAAGCAACTTGATCACCAAAGTACAGAACCAAACAGGTTCTGTACTAAAGGCACGGATGGGGATTGAACCCATGATCTTTGGTTTACGAGACCAACGCCTTTCCACTTGGCCACCATGCCACACATGCACAGCTTTCTATACCGTAACATCACATTGCTCTTGAATTGTTCAATTAACGTTGATGAACATGTTATCCCAATAATAATTTATTGGGGTATTTTGCTCTTTCAGTCACTGAAAGGAAGATTTCCTATATTGATGCAATTTATTATTTTGTATTGACGTACTTTTCCTGATTTCATCTGTACAGGTGTTCCACACACTAACTCCCATGACTGTAATGCTCTGATATTTTACATTTGTCCACTGGCTTGCTGAACATAAGGATTCCTCTGAAGTCATGAGTTTTTGGTCT
>NW_005187631.1:698371-701240 GCF_000239375.1 Pundamilia nyererei | reverse complement strand
ATAATTGTTATCGTTATTATAAATATTATTATATTAATAAAAATAAGGTTTATTAATGAATAATTATTATTAGGAAAACATGTTGATTAACATTCATTAACGTCTTTAATTCTTTATTCTGCAAAACGGAAATACCAGGTCTACTCAGTCAACAAAAACAAGCTATAGACCTCCGTACGTTAAGACATTCAGCTCCACTTATTAAAACATTTGTGTGTTTTTGTACGTTTGAGCCTGAATGAATACTGTTCACGCTGTATGAATCAGAAGCCCCCGAAATGAATTCAGACTTGTGTACCCAATTCTTCTTTTGAAGGTAATTAAATCATGCTGTACAATATGCCACCCTGGAAGAAGAACAGTTCTACCGAATAATAAAATGTCCCAAAAGTACCATGATATTCATGCCCACGATTAATGTATGCACACAAACACACAAACATATAAAACTAATAAATTAAATAAAAATCTGCGTTAATTTTAGTCAGTGAAAACCCGACAAAGAATGTCATATGAAACATCACCCTGCAGAGAAAAAAACAATTAAACTGGGAGAGCATCACGGGCCATACGTAACCACTGCTGGTATCGCGAGAATTACGTCAAATGAGTCGTTTGATGACGGTGGCGGGAAAACCGCGGTGGCGGGCAATGCAGCGTGGTCAACACTAGACAGGGGGTGCTGTTGTGCAGATAATGTGTGAAATGCGCCACAAAAAATAATACTAAAATAAAATAAAATAAATAAAAAATAAGAAAGTAAAAATTGAATCGAGGTGAAATAACGCGATTGTTTTTTCTATTATGTTTCGGTTGGTGTGAAAATATAATGAAGCGTTATGTTATGTTTTACGGTTTTATAAAATCTGATGTGTGAAGTCCCAGAGGGGGGAGGGAGGAAAAAAAGACGGGAGGGGAGGGGGTGCTGTGGACTTAATTATAACAGATTGGTGTGTACGTGGTCGTGTGTGTCGAGGAGGAGGTGGGAAAAAATACAATTTTAATAATTTTGCGAGTTTTAAAGCAGGTGAAAGCGGGCTGTAAGGTTAGCGTGCGCTGTGTTTTTACATGTCTCCTCAGCTCAGAGGGCCGCTGTTGTATAATTATAAGGGAAGCAGCAGCATCTCGTGGTGGTATTTGGAGCCCAGCAGGCGTGGAAAGAAAGTGCGTTGTTGTTAGTTGACACTGCTCATCATCCTCATCCTCATCCGGCCTGCTGCGAAGCGAAGCCGGGAGCTGGAGTTTGAAACGGAGCGCTCACAATGGCGGTAAACCTGGATAAGGACGCATACTACCGCCGGATCAAGAGACTATACAGCAACTGGAAGGTAAAATAAATAAAATATAGTAAAGGGGGAGTTTATGTGAGGCGTGTGTCCGCTCGGTGTGCTTTAGTGGAGAAAAGTGCAGCTGCTGGCGACAAGTTAGCCGCGTTTTTCTTGCCCGAGCGAGCGCACTGTTGTTAGGATGAGCGGTGATGTGTCCCTCGCTCAATACCAGGGCGAACACTGGTCGCCACCTGAGCTCTTTTATTCCTTTTTATTTCACACACGAATCCAACCTTTGCACCACCCTTATTTTGTTTTGTTCTTGTCTCTACTGGCAGGCTGGTTGCCTCTAGTTAGCGCACCAAAATCGCCCCATTCACCACGCTAACTAGCATGCTAGCATGTTAACTTTACTCCAAGCTAACTTATTAGCCGAGCGGCTAACTGTGTAATAAACCAGCCACTTCTGATTTAACACTTAAACTGAGATGAAGCCGTGCTGTGACGGTCGTCAGGCACATAGATGTGCCTGACAGGTGGCTAACTGCACCACTTGTTTACATTTACTGCCACTTCGCACTTGGCTGCATGCTAACATTAGCTGGCTAGTTAGCATGAAAGTAACGCCAGCATCCTGGTGACATGTGCAAGACGTCCAGAGCTGCTTTCTTTATTACCGCTCTCACCTTTGTTTGAGGATTCCTGCGTGAATTATTTTAATCTTAAGTACACTCTTTTCATAGGTTGAAGTACATTTTAAGAGCTGCTGGCTCTTGTTGCTGACTTTTCAGCTCATATTTGACCCCATGTCACGCTTTCAGGCTGCTTAACTGTTTCATGTGCATTGTAACTGCCATTTAAAGCCTCTAAAGCACCTTTAATGGGACTTAATATAATATCGCCGGATACCCTGAATGATAAACTGGATTAGCTTTGAGTTGTGTGGTTGTGCCACTACTTCCCCAAAGAACAAGTCCAGATGGAGTAGGAGCACCTCACTGTGGACCTCATTATATGCTCTTTATCATCTCATGCGTGACATCAAACTGTGTGTATGTTTGTGTTTTGCAGAAGGGAGAAGATGAGTTTGGCAAAGTCGACGCTATCGTGGTGTCTGTGGGGGTTGATGAGGAAATTGTGTATGCCAAATCCACAGCCATACAGGTAAGTGTGGAGCAGCACGTGAAAGGAAGGCAACACCTTTCTCTCTGTGCATTTAGGAAGGGAAATGGTTGTTGCAGAGTGACTGCAGTCAGTTTGAGCTATTCAAATGACTTTAATGAGTTGTTATTTTTATTTTTTGTTTTTTGCAAGAATCTCAGCTGCCATTGAGTATTTGAAACTTAATTTAACAAAATTGACCTTGGGTGTGGCTTAAATCTCTTTTGTAGTTCCCTAAAGTCCTCAAGCATGTTGTATCTGTTATATCTTAGATAAACATTTTACAGAGCTGTTGCATCCTGTGCCTCCAGAAAAGCAAATGCAATATGCATCTACAACCAGCTGTCCTTGAGGGTTATTCAAGTAGAAAATTATTATTTAGCTCCAAAACAGTAAAACGCCACCAAATGCAGGAATTTACTCCCTCCTCCCCAATCCCC
>NW_005187631.1:695754-697749 GCF_000239375.1 Pundamilia nyererei | reverse complement strand
TTTAGCCACGTATGTATCTGCTGACTTCATCTTCAAATCTAGTTTCATTGCATGTGCGTTGTTATTATTACTTGCTTTAATTTACAACAGCAGTAATTTCAAGGCAGTTTATTTTGTAACAGAGTCGTACTCATAGGTGATAAAAGACTCCATGAGAGGAGCAGAGCAGGACTCAGGCAGCGGTCGAGATCCTGCAGATGGACTGGTCTTGTATCAGTTTTCTATTTTGAGCTTTTTAGCACAAGCCTTTTTCATATAGCACTTTTTCCTCTTCTACCTTTTTCTGCACTTTGACTACACTGTGACTGCTCTAAAGAGGTGCAGTCCAGTGAGGTTTTGCACAAACTGTCACGTCAACATCTTGGGTTGACGCTGTTATCTGACGTCCTTCCTCCTCTTTGGACACCCCCTGCATGCTCCAACTGCTCAGGAGGGCCTCCTGCAGAGAAAAGCAAGGGTTGTAGAGGGTGGAGTAGTCATACTTCAAAAACTGCATCCTTCTCATGCACGTGGCTGCCACTTCCACGAAAGGACTGGTTAATTGTCAGGCTGTAGCTGGAGACGAGAGACCACACCAGATGTAGCCGGCACAGAGGAGATGGTCGTGTGGAGAGACGGATGACTCAGATGTGATGGTTTTGCACTCGGGTGGAGACGGGAGAGGCAGGTTTCTTGCAGAGAGCACTATGTTGGGATTGGCAGGAATCAAAGTTTCTGTGAATGTGCTGAACGTTAAACAGGAACATTAGCGCCTGTGTTCTACCTCGTCGGTGGTCAACACATGCCTTGTGTGGGATTTAAAAGGTTATGAATCGAACAGCCTTGGAGGAGGGGAAGGCGGAGTGTGCTAAAATGATTTTCTTTTTCCTTTCATCTTTTTATTAGTGTATTACTTGTCTTTCAGAACGAGAGCAACAAGGCCAACTTTGACAAGATGATCGAGGCGATCAGAGGTAGCAAAGAGGGCAAGACGGTGGGTGTGTTCAGCAAAGACAAATTCCCAGGAGAGTACATGAAGAGCTGGAATGACACGCTTTCTGCTGAGGGACTGGAGAAGGTGAGGCGCGATCCCAACACATCGGCCAGCTCTGCGAATGTTACGCTCCCGTTTCAGTCGTGATCAGATGTACTCTGCTTCTGTCTGCAGGTGGACATCAGTGCTGTGGTCGCCTACACGATGGCGGTGAAGGAAGACGGAGAGCTGGCCCTGATGAAGAAAGCGGCAGCCATTACCAGCGAGGTTTACTCAAAGTTTTTCAAGGAGCGCGTGATGGAGATTGTTGATGCTGATGAGGTGAGGGGGGAGGAGCAGCTGGACTTGGTGTCATTTTGTGTTTTCAAGCTGTGTGTTGCTGTCTGCTTTCAGTGCTTAGAACAGCTTAAGACACAATTTATCCATGTCATATCATAGCGTTTGCATCACTTTTCGGTCATCAGTATATCTGTAGATTATGAAGGTCCAGTGTAGCACAGTTCGTAATAACGCACAAACACTCTCAGATTAGTTTTGGAGGCTCTGTCCCTGAAAGTGTAACTAATACTGGAGCAGCCGCCACACGTCTTTATTTGTATCTTTTGATCCTCTCCAACAGAAAGTGCGTCACAGCAAGCTGGCGGAGTCGGTGGAGAAGGCCATCGAGGAAAAGAAGTACCTGGGCGGTGCGGATCCGTCCACCGTGGAAATGTGTTATCCTCCCATCATCCAGAGCGGCGGGAACTACAGTCTCAAGTTCAGCGTGGTCAGGTGTGTGCAGGTCCAGTCTCACTAAAAGCCAGGAGGCATTTGCAGCTGGTTTTGTCACAATTAAATAAATTGGTTTTGGTAGTGCTGGAAATGTATTAATTTATTGTTTTGTTTTTTAAAATTAATTTTTTAAACAAAGCTCTTTAAGATTCACCTTCACAAGAGCTTCAGGGTTGGTCCTAGTTGATTTTCAAGGAGTAAAAACTTAAAGAAATCCAAAATCAGGATCCAGCAGCCTTTAATAAAAAAAA
>NW_005187631.1:693231-694992 GCF_000239375.1 Pundamilia nyererei | reverse complement strand
TTTGTTTGTTAGCAGTCTAGTGCTCACAGTCTAAGATGTTCAAGTTTTGCATATAACAGCTCAAGTTGCTAACACTGGATGAGGGTATTTATTAACCTTCATTGACAGCGCCAAAGGTCAGAGAAATGCGTATGCAATGCTTCAAGGTCAAAGGTCAGACATCGGTTTAGCGCTGGCTCTTTGGGGGGAGCTGTGCTTTTGTTTTTTTTTAAAAAATAAAATAAAATCAGGCTGTCTTGCATTATGAAAATCAGTATCACATATTTTACATTTTCACTGAACCTGAACTGTAACTTGTTAATGAGTTTTCGGCTGCAGGAGGGAAGTGTGTCAGTGCTGTCTGTGTGTAAACCTCCTGCATGTCCTCCACAGGAGTCAAAATCTGTGACGCATACAATGCAGTCATGGAGTACGTGAAGAAAGAGAAGCCGGAGCTCGCGCAGAAGCTGACCAAAAACCTCGGGTAAGTACCCACAGGGGCTTTCTTCTCTCGGACGTCCTCAAATTCAGAGCACTTATGTCCGTTTCCTTGTTGTAGTTTTGCGATGGGGATCGAGTTCAGAGAAGGGTCGCTGGTTTTGAACGCCAAAAATCAGTACAGACTAAAAAAAGGTGAGACTGTTGACTGTGTTAAGCACACAGGTGGTTTTATGCATTAGTGAAAGTTTCTTAAAGGAGACGTTGTGTCCTTCAGGGATAGTGCTCAGCGTCAGCCTGGGTTTTTCTGACTTGGTGAATAAAGATGCGAAGAAAGAAGAGCAGAAGAAGTACGCCTTGTTTCTTGGTGACACTATACAGATCAATGAGGTAAGCAGCCCTGTTGGAGTAGATCCCAGCAAACGTCTTTGTCACACAAGCAACAAAAATATAAATGTTAATTTAAAAAAACAGTAATGACTGGTCTGTACACACTGTTAAACACATACGTGTGCATCTGCTTAAGTTGCTGTCTTCATGCTGATGCTGAAGCATGATGGTCAATCTTTTTGATGTCCTGGTGTGTGTGTGTGTATCACAGGAGGAGGCCGCCACAGTCCTCACACCGGTGAAGAAAAAGATCAAAAACGTGGGAATCTTCCTAAAGGTGCGTGGTCACTGTGTCCGCTTTCTATGAGAGTCAGGAGCTGAAGAGGAGTATTTACGTCCTTATACATTTATAATCACGTATTATATGGACAGAGGTGTTTGGGCCACACCTCTTAGGGTTGCTGTGGCTCTGGTGGTTGACTGAATGGTACTCCTGCCTGTGTATTATTTATTAAGCCATATATTTATGGCTGCCACCACAGATTTTAATAAAGTGTAATTTCTCTGTTCACCTCATGGTGGCAGCACCATCTGATCAATGTTGCAACCAAAATAAGGATAAGACTTACAATACACACAATAGTAACTCACATTTAACATGAGCCTGAGACGCTGATGTTCAGCAGCTTCACTGAAGTTTCACGTATTGCTGACCGCTTTGTCGTTATTATTTTATTCTCCACATTTGAGCGAAAAAGTAGATTTATTGTGTTTAGGCTTGAATACAAGTGATCGCCATCATAACAGTTCTTGTGTTACTGAAAACGAAGTGGGGTTTTTCTTCCCCATTAATAAATGCGGTACTTTTGGAAAGTGTTTGGACACTCCCGGTGCACTTTAAAAGCACTGTACGTGTGTGATTGGGTTGGTGATGCCTGTACTACAGCTAGAGCTGGGCGATAGAACGATAACGATATGTATCGCGATATAACTTTTACTCGATAGAGAAATTAA
>NW_005187631.1:682988-691482 GCF_000239375.1 Pundamilia nyererei | reverse complement strand
TGGTTACAGATGCTTTCTGTGGTGCTTCACCTTTTCTTTCACCATCTATGTTTTAAGTGTTAGTGTGGTGGATTTCTTGTGAATCTGATTTAAATAAGACGGAGAGCAGGAAGTGAACGTTGTTTTCGCTTCTTTTAGAATGACGACGAAGAGGATGAGGAGGAAGAGGTCGACGACGCAGAGGAGCTGCTGGGGAAAGGCGCGCGCAGTGCCGCTCTGCTCGCAGACAGAACCAGGGTAAGTGCGGGCGCGTGCGTCGCTCAGTGTGTGACTGGTGGGTTTTTTTGTGATTTTTGCCGCCTTGACGGAGTTTTGATAACTAAGAGTGTGAATGTCTTTGTACTCTATCAGCTACTTGGGAAGGTAAGTATTCATTGTTTTTTCCTAAAATCTCATCAGCTGAACTGGTTTAGTCTCAAAAATCCCTTTGCTGATGGGAATGAAGTTGTCATTTTTATTTGAGTGACACTTTTGTGTTTGTTTCTGTTTGTTGTCCATCCAAAGCTTTAACACATCTGTTCTCTGCATGTGTGTTGTGTTTTTCCACCTTATTTTTTAAAAATAGTTTTTAAAACAAAACGTGGTCCTGGTGTCTCCGTGTGGTCACTCAGTTGTGTCTTTTGTCAAACTTAGAACGAGATGACGGCGGAGGAGAAGAGGCGGGCTCACCAGAAGGAGTTGGCCAATCACTTGAATGAAGAAGCCAAGCGCCGTCTGACGGAGCAGAAAGGAGAGCAGCAGATCCAGAAGTGAGTCGGTACTCTCACCATCCATAATGAACTGAAGCTATCAGGTGAAGAAACGGCATGAATGTGTTAAAGAGATCCACTCCGGTTAAACTAGAGTGGGGTGAGTCAATGTAGTGCTCAACCACGCAAATGCTTGCTGTAGGTTGTAGGTCACCAGTAGGTGTAGCGCAGTCCAGATCTGGACCCAGACTGGTCTGTACAGAGGAAACGCACAGACCAATCACTTACATCGTAACTCATCCCACACGATGCTGCTCAACCAATCAAATCGTTTATTCAGAGCATTTGCGAAAACAGAAAACTCTGCCAGGAGGCGCGATAAATCGAGGAAACGGGAGGAAGAAGTTGTGAAGCTGAGATGGTTTACGCGTGAAAGAAACTCAAACTAGACCTTTTTTTTTTTTTTCAAATGGCGTCAATTTATTTTTTAATGTAAACTTTATTTAACTTGAAATGATAAATATTTTATTATCGGCAGACCCTCGAGGTCATTGTGATAATTAATAATAAATAGTGTTGAACTCGTCTTAATTTTACTTTTCTAACTGGACCTCCTTAAGTTTGAGCTGAAGGCTCCTGCCAAAGATGAAGTAAAAGCTGAAAAGTGGAAACCTTTAGGGAAAAGTGTTTAAAGGCCAGCAGGGGCGGTAGTAAAAGACTTTGGTCCTGTGTGACACTAATGACCTGTGGACCTTTTTGGTGTCTGAATTGGATCATGTGAATAAGAGCAAAGTCACAAAAGCCTTGATTGTGTTTATGACTCTTATTTTCCTCTCGCACCCCACCTGTTGCTAGGGGGGGGAAAAATCCTGCGTTCCCTGATCAGCTGGCAAAATCGCTTATAGTGTTGCTCTGCAGTCTGATTTGTTACTCTTCGAGCTTCAGTGAAACTAAAGTGCAAAACAAGCAGGAAGTGGGACCCTTTTCCCATCAAAATAAAAGTTGTGCCTTTTACAACGTGCCGGTCCGCTTTTGTGCAAGACGTGTTATGAACTGCTCTGAAGTGATGCGCGACAGGCTGTCTCATTGCTGCTTTGATCGATGTCGGCATCAGCTGAGTGTGAGCGAAAAGATGTGTGGGGTGTTTAGCTTTATTTGTTTTTTGCACGCCACACAAGAAACTTTAATAAGTGCCTACATTTGTGTTCGTTTTTTAAAAGAAATAAACCCAGGACAGAAGTTGGCAGCAGAACTGTAAATTCTGACTTTTAATTAAGTTTCTCCTGATTAAGCGACTCCACTCTGCTTCCTCTCAGGGCCAGGAAATCTAACGTCTCCTATAAGAACGTGTCTCAGATGCCCAGAGAAAAGGACATCCGGGACATGAAGATCTTCATCGACAAGAAGTATGAGACTGTCGTCATGCCTGTCTTTGGCATCGCCACACCATTTCACATCGCCACCATCAAGGTACTCTTAGCTTATGCCTTCTATGGGAGGGGGGTCTACCACAACTACATCCAAACCAGTTGCACTTACGTACACCAAGAGTCTGTGTTACCTTTTTGGTTTTAATTACAGACATTTGTCTTGCGTTTGTGCCTTTTAGAACATCAGTATGTCTGTAGAAGGAGACTACACCTACCTGAGGATCAACTTCTACGTCCCTGGCAGCTCACTGGGCCGACAGGAGGGAAACATCTTCCCCAACCCTGAAGCCACATTCGTCAAAGAAATGTGAGTCTGTCCAGCTCTTTCTATCAGCATGCGTGTAGATTTCTCTGCTCGCACCTTGGCAGGTCACTGTGTGTGTTTGTTGTGCTGCAGTGTTTGAAGGAGCAGATGTTCCAATAATCCTTTTCTTTCCCTCGCTCGCCTCTCAGCACGTACCGGGCGTCCAACCTGAAGGCTCCCGGCGACACATCGGTGCCCTCCACCAACCTGCAGAACGCCTTCCGCATCATCAAGGAGGTGCAGAAGCGCTACAAAACACGAGAGGCCGAAGAGAAGGAGAAGGAGGGCATCGTCAAGCAAGACTCGCTGGTCATCAACCTCAACCGCAGCAACCCCAAACTCAAAGACCTCTACATCAGACCCAACATCGCACAGAAGAGGATGCAGGGCTCGCTGGAGGCTCATACTAATGGTGAGGACAGCAGTCAGTGGGAATGCTGGGAAACGAGGATGCCCAAATCTCGGAAATGTTGTCGTTAAAACTGTGAATCTCTCTCTCTCTCTCCCCCTCCCCTCCTTCCCCTGTGCAGGTTTCCGTTTCACGTCGGTCCGAGGTGACAAAGTGGACATTCTTTACAACAACATCAAACACGCCATCTTCCAGCCGTGTGACGGTGAGATGATCATCGTACTGCACTTCCACCTCAAGGTATGCTTATTCAAAAATACACCCTTAAAATATCTGGAGACTTCACTTTCATCTGTGGTTAGGGCAACGCTCGATCATCACAGGGGCAGCAGGTGTCCGCAGAGCTCTCTGCTCAGACCTGCTGACTGAGTTTTCTTTAGTTTTTGTTTTTGTCCTTATCACTGATGGCAGCACGAGACTGTAGCAACAACTATGCTAGGAGGTCTGTTTTCCTCTCCTGTCAGTTTGATTTGCACCAAAGCAACTGAAGTGTATTGACAGCGCTCCCTGCTTCCTCACTCGACAGACTGAACTTTCACAGACTTTGTTCCACGCTGTGATGGTCATGTGCTCCTTTAATTTATTTTAACATTGTGTGTGTATATAAGTATATTTGTGTAAAATCAATATTACAAACCCAAACGCTCAGTGATGTAATATCATCAGAGCTTAGAGTTGAGCTGTGATGAAAAATAAAATGGTTTACAGTGTCAGGTTAGTTGTTGGAGCTTGGAAAGAAAAGCGTCTGAACTTAAGTTGCTTGAAGATATTTCAGCTCTCATCCGAGAAGCTTCTTCAGTTTAGGGTCAAATGGTGGAGAGTCCCAGATTTGAGCCCTGTGGGAGTGTTGCTGATGTTAATTTCACCTCTTATGAAGGAGTTTAACTTTTTGAGACCTGCAGTAACTATGGTGGCCCTAAGAGGGTAAACACACTGCAAAAAACATGCAGAGCACAACAAAAAAAAAAACGGAAAACAAAATGTTGGCAAAGCTCCCCAAAAAATTGCAAACAAAAGAGAACTGAAGTGATTTAGATGGATACAATAAAAAGATGGAACAGCTGTGGTGAACTACTGAGGGCAAACATGCATCTACAGTCATTTATGACTAATGCGATTGAAACACATGGTTCTTCAACATAGAAATGTGTGTTTTGTGAGCTTTTGCAGCATTATTTATTTATTTATTTACTTTTATTTGCTGATATTTTTTTAAGTTGCAGTATTTTGCAGAGACTTAACACTTTGCAATAAAAAAAGAGGCTCGTAAAAGTCTGGCATTTTTGAGATTGCGCTTAATTGATCTTTTATTGTATTAGGCCTCAGTCGCACAGGCCTAGACACCGGTCAGTGACCCCCCCCCCCCTTTGGTTCAGAGTAGCTGAAGGCGGGCTTGTTCCCTTTCATCTGAGCAGGGTTAGGGGACTCCACCCCCACATTCCCCTTTATAACCTTGAGCACTCTGCTGGGTGGAGCTTCATATTAACTCTATCTATAATATATAATATAACTCTATTAACTCTAAATAAGTGTCTCAGTGATCTATAACTCTTCAGTGTGTTCACTCATCGGCTGTCTCTCATTGTTTTTAAGCGATTCCCTTTAAATATTCTGAAAATGGTCTAAAAACTGTTGCGTTTCTCTCCAGAACGCCATCATGTTTGGTAAGAGACGCCACACGGACGTCCAGTTCTACACAGAGGTGGGCGAGATCACCACAGACTTGGGCAAACACCAACACATGCACGACCGAGACGACCTGTACGCCGAGCAGATGGAGCGTGAGATGAGGCACAAGCTCAAGTCGGCCTTCAAGAACTTCATCGAGAAGGTGGAGACGTTGACTAAAGAGGAGTTGGAGTTCGAGGTGCCCTTCAGAGACCTGGGGTGAGTAAACGAGGCCGTCGGGAACGCAAACGTGCGAGGACAATGTGGACACCCCTGTGAGCTCGTGGCCCATGCTTCTTTTGTTTACAGGTTCCAGGGCGCCCCCTACAGGAGTACCTGCCTGCTACAACCCACGTCCAGTTCTCTTGTCAATGTTACTGAATGGGTGAGTGAGCAGCTGGCACTGAGCTGCAGACGGTTCAAAGGTTTAATCTGTGAAGAAGAAAGCTGAAATGTGTGCAGTGAGCTGCCGGCAGTTCAGTCTGTTAAAAATCTGTTTCCTCCGTCTGCAGCCGCCGTTTGTAGTTACTCTAGACGAGGTGGAGCTGGTTCACTTTGAGCGCGTGCAGTTCCACCTGAAGAACTTTGACGTGGTCATCGTTTACAAGGACTACAACAAGAAGGTCACCATGATCAACGCTGTGCCCGTGAACTCCCTTGACCCTATCAAAGAGTGGCTCAAGTAAGGCCAGTCGATTTAATCAGTGACTTAATTTTTAATGCATCTAAAAAAATATCTCAGATGAATTATTAATACTTTTTTCTCTTCTCCGTTTTCTCCTTTTTAGCTCTTGTGACATCAAGTACACAGAGGGCGTCCAGTCTCTGAACTGGACCAAGATCATGAAGACCATCGTTGACGACCCAGAGGGGTTCTTCGAGCAGGGGGGCTGGTCTTTCTTGGATCCAGAGAGTGAGGTGAGTTCATGGTTTCATAACCTAAGCAGACATTTACAGTTTTAAAATGGTCCATGTTCCCAGTTTTTCCTTTCAATAACTCCTTTCACGTCGTAACACAGTGCTGAGAATAAAATAGCGACTAGTTTTGTGATTACACGCCTCTCTGCGTGCCATGTTTTGCCTCAGGGAAGCGGCGCCGAGGAAGATTCAGAGTCAGAAATGGAGGATGAGACGTTCAACCCATCTGCAGATGAAGAAGAAGAGGAAGAGGAAGACAGTGATGAGGATTACAGCTCAGAGACGGAGGACTCTGGTATGATTTCCATGGGCCAGTTTGAACCTCTAATGAATGAAAAGCTTGAGAAAATGATTTGTACCCGAGCAGCTCTTTGCCTTGAACTCACACTTGTACACACTGATGAACCAGATTTTCTTTTTTTGGGTGTGTGATACAGATTACAGCGCGTCAATGGGCAGTGAGGAGGAGAGCGGGAAAGACTGGGATGAACTGGAGGAAGAAGCCAGGAAAGGTTTGTATTTGTAGACTCTGGTTTTTCAAAACTTGCACTTGCAGAGCGTTCAGGGCTCGCTGTCAGTGTCCACATACTCAAAATAAACCTGGCATCAGCCACTAGAGGGCACCAAATGCACACAAACCCCACAGTACTCATCTGAAAGCAAACTTTTCACATCTGCAGCACCTAACTGTCATGTGACTGAATACAAACGGTCTCTTCAGGAATCACAGATTTAAATATGGCTGTTAACTCACTTCAATAGTCACACCTTTTTAGTTGGCCATTGGCTACTTAAATATTTCTGTTAATCGCATGGCAGCAACTCAATGCAATCAGGCGTGAACACTACCTGCCGAAATTCAGACTGAGCATCAGAATGAGGAAGAAAAGTGTTTAAAAGTGTTTGTTGTTTCCCACGTAAATATCTCTGGAGTTTACAGAGAATTATATAAAAAAATAAAATAAAATATCCAGTGAGCGGCAGTTCTCTGAGAGAAACTGCCTTGTTGATCACAGACTGCTTGAAGGCTGCAGACGTTATGCAGACGAGCATCTCTGAACGCACATGTTGGGATGTGGTGGAGGAATCTGCAGTATCAGCCACGAGGGTTGATCCCAGCACAGGGCTGTTTCATGGTTGTTTCTGTTTCCTCCCCTGCAGCTGACAGAGAGAGCCACTATGAGGACGAGGACACCTCCAACAGGAAGAGGAAGGTGCGGCCATCAGCCCCGCCGAGCAAGAAGAAGCGACGGCACTAAACGTCCCAAACATCCATTCATACTGCCAAACCCGACCCTCCCTCCCACCACGGCCGGCTCCCCACACTTCACACAGACACACACCTGCGCTCAGACACACACCGTGTACATAGACGTAGACACCGCCCCCTTTGTTTATTTTTTAGTTGTTGTCGGTGAAGTGTCATGTTGCAGAACCAGCAGGACAGCCACACTTCATTCATTACCTTCGTTTTCCCACCTTCGTTCATCCATCCATCAGGGTTTATTGTCTGTGTGTGTGTGTCTGCGAGTGCGTGCGAGTGTGGTTAAATGGGTTTTTATTGCAAGCATTGTTTATTTTCTGTTAAAGAAAGCTGAGTTTCTTAACTAATGGATAATAAATAAAAAGACTTGACATCTCCTCTGCCAAGTGTTTTATATAAACTGAGAAATCTGATTTTTTTTTTTTTTTTTCCTCTCGTCTTCCCCACCGTGTCCACTTTTTTTTCCCCTCTTATTTTTGTCAATGTTTGTTAAATTGTGGTAATAAGATGGGGGAAATGTCCTTTATTTTTTAGGGATGGGAGGGGGCAGATGCACGTTTTCTAATTATTTTATCTTTTTTTTTTTTAAAGTGGGATTTATAAATGGATTTGGACACAGACACACTTCACCCTCGCACTTATCCTCCTCTCTGTCCCCTCCTTTTTTTCTTTTTTTTTTTTTGTTCAGTCTGAGTAGATATGATGTTGTACTGTTAATTCTGAAAATCCTGTTTTTGTTTTTGTAATAAAATTAAAAGGAACTGTAGTTTGTTTTCACTCTTCTCTCTTTCACACACTTTCAGTTTTGCAGATTAGTCATTGTGTACTTACTGCCGGTGTCGTAGACCACTGCCTCTTTTCAGTCGTGGGCTAAGAGCAGTGCTCTTGAGCATTAGTTCTCCAGGCTTCTGGAGGGACATATGCTGCTTTTATAAACTCATTTTCACTCCAGTCCTTATACCCGACCGTTTTCAGAGATGTTTCTTAAGCCACTTAAGAAAACGCTGACCTGTGAGTTATTCAAACACAAGAACTAGCCTAACTCAAAGGGTGAACAAGTGTTTCCTACGTGAGAGACGACTTCACAGAGAACCATTTTTTAAAAATTGTATCTTTAGTCATTTAGTTACTAGCAGCCTGATGTAAATATGTGATTTGTTCCCATTTCATGTTGTTTTATGTGAAAAATACCAAAGAACAGTTTGATAGACAAAATAGCGATTTTTTTTTTTTTTTTTTTTTTTCTTCTTTAGTGGTTCTTAATGAACTGTTGGCTAAACACTTGGCATATCTCTGCACGAGGCACAGTGTGTTTTTAATAAAATAGGTAGTGGAAGTGGCTCTCCTGCTACTGAATCTTTGTACGTGCCTTAAAAAAGTATTTATACCCCTTGAGCTTTTACACATTTTGTCACTTAAGTGTTTGTTGAGATTTTCTGTGATAGACCAACACAAAGTAGCACATGATTGTGAAGAGGTACAAAAATGATACATGGGTTTTCTAAATTTTAAGCAAATCAAAATCTGAAAAGTGTGCATTTATATTCAGCCGCCTGTACTTTGGTACATCTAAATAAAACCCAGTGCAATCAGTTGCCTTCAGAAGTCACCAAATTAGATAATAGAGTTCACCTGTGTGTAATTTAGTCTCATAAATACACCTGCTCAGTTATTTTTATTTTTATTTTTTATTTTTTTTTCTAAGAATTCTAGAAATGGTTGCCAAATCATAAAAAAACTCGCCAGTTTCCCCTCTCTATCAAATCTTATCTGCTCCACCCTGGCCACAGACACCATCTCATTAAGCCACCT
>NW_005187631.1:673563-680951 GCF_000239375.1 Pundamilia nyererei | reverse complement strand
CTTCTGTTTTCTGCTCATTAAAATGTAAAAAGTTCAAAACCATCCAGGCCCTTATCTTTTTAAGTGGGAAATAAATCTGGGAGTCATCAGCATAACAGTGGAAAGAAATCCCATGTTTCCTGAAAATAGACCCAAGGGGTAGGAGATATAGGGAAAAAAGAAGCGGGCCTAAAACTGAACCCTGTGGGACCCCACATTGAAGAGAAGCAGCAGAGGATACAAACTCATCGAGTTCACAGAGAAAGTTCGCTCTTCCAAATAGGATCTGAGCCACTGCAGTGCGGTACTCCTAACACCCACCAACTGCTCTAAACAGGAAATTAAAATATTATGATCCACTGTATCAAAAGCAGCAGTTAAATCTAAAAGCACGATAATAACACAGTCACCTGAGTCAGTTGCTAAAAACACATCATTAAAAACTCTTAAAAGGGCAGATTCGGTACTATGTAGAGCTCTAAAACCAGACTGGAAAACTTCTAAAATACCGTGTTCTTCTAAAAAGGACATTAATTGCTTGTAAACTACCTTTTCGAGAATTTTTGTTATAAATTCAGTTTGGAAATAGGTCTGTAATTTGCAATAATATCAGGATCAAGAGCAGGTTTCTTGAGTAGAGGCTGAATCACTGCATGTTTAAGATTGACAGGTACAACACCAGAGGAAAGACTGCTATTTACAATGGATTGTACAACTAGCGCTATAGTTAGAAAAACCTCTTTGAACAATCGAGGACGAAGAGCATCATAAGGGGAGCCTGAGGGCTTCAGGTGAGAAACCAACTCCTGCAGGCAGAGCAAAGAAACTGGCTCAAACCTGTCAAAGACAGCAGAGCTAGGGACAGGGGTAGAAGGGTCGATAATGGACTGGGAATCTGCGCTTTGACAGATAGCACTTTATCAATAAAGAAGCGTAGGAAGTTTTCACAAATTTCCTGAGAGGACTCGACACCAACAGTCTGTGGAGCATGAAGGACCCTGTCAATAGTCTTAAATAAGATGTGAGGCTTACGACAATTTGACTGAATAATAGCAGCAAAATGTTTCCTCTTAGCATCTTTTACAGTCTCCTGATAGGAATTCCAGTAGTTTTGTAATATTTGGTATGACACCTGAAATTGATCCTTCTTCCATTTGCGTTCAGCTCTCCTACACTTTCTTCTGGCAGCACGGGTGTCTTCATTCAGCCAGGGTTCAAATTTGGCTTTAACTTGCCTACAGGTAGAGACAGGTAGATTGTGAGTTAAAACAAGATCCAACGTGTGCCCCTATTTTTGTGTAGGCACAGACACAGGTTGCACAGGATCAAAAGAGTCAATAAGATTTAAAAAAGTCCTTTGCCATTGGCTTGTCAGGGCAGCACACGTGAATATTGAAGCCCCCAATAATAAGGACATGATCATATTTTGGCACAATTTCAGCCAACAGATCATAAAAGTCATTTAAGAAGTTCTTATTGTATTTTGGAGGTCTGTAAACCACAGCACAGAGCACTGTGTGAGAGCGGCCTAGCTCAAACACACTCAGTTCAAAGCTACTAGGTGATGTTGATAAGGGCAGTGGTTTACATTTATACTGCTTCTTAAAAACAACCGCTAGTCCTCCTAGAGTCGACTCTAGCAATAAAAAAAACAACACAAACAAACACAACATTAGAGAACATTAGTGAACAAACAGCATGATGAAGCCCAAGGAAGTCACCAGACAGGCCAGGGATAAAGTTGTAGATGAATTTAAAGCAGTGTTAAGTTATTGAAAAAAAAAAAAAGAAAGAAAGAAAAATTCCCCAAGCTTTGAACATCTCAAGGAGCACTGTTCAAAAGTGTGCGACAACTGCAAACCTACCAAGCCATGGCCGTCCACCTAAACTGACAGACCGAGCAAGGAGAGCACAGAGAAGCTTCCAAGAGGCCCATAGTCACTCTGGTGGCGGTGGCATCATGCTGTGGGGATGCTTTTCTTCAGCAGGGACAGGGACTCTGGTCAGAGCTGATGGGGAAAATGGATGGTGCTAAATACAGGTCAATCCTGGAAGAAAACCTGTAGGAGGCTGTGAAGGAGATTCACCTAACAGCAAGACGATGACCCTAAAATTACAGCAAGTGCTACAAAGGAATAGTTTAGATCAAAGGATATTCGTGTTAGGATGGCCCAGGCAAAGTCCAGACCTAAATCCCATTGAGTATCTGTGGCAAGACATGAAAATTACTGTACACCAGTGATGGGAATAATGGCATTACAAGTAACGGCGTTATTAACAGCGTTACTTTTTTCAGTAACGAGTAATCGAACTAATTACTATTCCTATCGTTACAACGCTGTTACAGTTACTAACAAGAAAACGCGTTACTATTTTTCAACAAACAGACGGTTGAAGCTGTGTCCAGCTTACTGCATCTTATATCAGTTGCAGGGGAGTAGCTGTAAGTAATCTGGACGCGACAGCTTTAAGCAGCTGCGCGCTCCCGCGGATGGTAATCACGATCACTGTCTACAGTGGTTCCCAAACTTTTTTTGCTGGGTCCCCCGTTGTTTTACAAGGAAAATGTCCCTCCCCCGCGCGCATACGTACGCACGCACAACACAACACATCCTCCAACCACACACATTCATATTTTGCTCCATTGTGGTTTATTTCACACCTCAAACAGTAATCTGCAATAAATTACAGGTAGTAAGAAAATAAACTACTAACTCTTTTACGCTATGTCCACACCTACACGGGTATTTTTGAAAACGCAGCTGTTTTGTCCTCATGTAAACGGCGTTTCGAATCACCGAAAACTGAAATTTTTTAAAACTCCTTTTTTGCGTTTACGTGTGGACTTAAATACAGTAACAAAGTATTTGTATCTCATGACTTCCCACCCCTGACACCAAACAATTAAAGTCTTTAACATTACCAGGACATCATTGCTGTTAAAGGGTAGTGACACCTTGGCTCATGTGATTAGGTAGAGGATCATGAGGGGGTCCTTTGTCCCTCTTTGGGGTGTCACTCCCACTGGGTTTAAATCTGGGACTCTCCACCATTTGACCTTAGAACTGAAGAAAGCTTCTCAGATGAGAAGTGAAAAGTCTTCAAGCAAGTTAAAGAAGTCCAGACACTTTTCTTTCCAAGCTCCTTAGACTAGCGATACATGAAACACTACAAACAGAAAGATGTAAATATAAAGAAAATTAAAGCTCTTCACTTTATTTTATGCTGATCATCTGTCCACCCTCTTTTAGATGACTGTGTGTTGTATGCACAGGTCTCCCACAATAGATCTAAACCCAAGAGAGATAAAGGTAAGTAAAGTAAAAAAGAGAAAAACATATTCATTTTGTTTTGTATTTGCACTTTTTTACACACCAAGGAAAACTGTTTAATAAGTCAGGTTATGATTTTTAACCAAGAGGTACAAAAATGTACAGAAATAACAGAGCTTACAGTGATAAACCACAGTATGAGAGTTATTTAATTCAAATAAGTTTTACAGTAAGTACATTTAATCCTAAATCACCTTTAACCACCAAATTATTCTTTATTAATTCTTTCAGATCAAGAAGAAGATCTGCGTCTGTAAACCAACTGAACGGAGGACAAAACTGAGTTTATTTCATCTGAATTGAACAAAGCATTGAAAACAAAGCTGATAATAACCTTATTCCCCTTAGTATGAAAACAAAAAATGTAAAAAAAAGATTGAAGTAGTTTTGTTTTCATTAATGGATTAATTATCATTTGATTTATTTCTAAAATCCTGTTTTACTTTTCACTCTTTTTTGATTGACTGTTTTATGAATTAATAAACATATTTTTGCTTGTTTTACTTCCTGTAAGCATCCAGCAGTTTTAATTGTGTTATCTGATTATGTACACCATATAAACCATTTTTTATATAAATTTGAAAGTCATTACATAAATTAAAATTTGCTGGGATGCAAATGATAGTCTGGGCTCTCTTAGCTGTCTGTAACGGTTGTTAAGTGAGCGAGTTTAAAGGGGAAAAAAGTGGTTCACAGCATGCATTTAAACTGTATTTTCAAATTATGACAACCTTAACTTTAAGTAAAACTACCGTTAAGATATCTACATACAAGTAACAAATGGTGCTATTTATATTATTTATTTATTTATTCATCATCAGGATTGGGGGTGGGTGGGGTCATATGAAAATGCTTAGAAAATGTATAAAATGGGCATCAGCTTTTAATAATCTTCCAATTGCATCGTCTAAAAGTTCGTAGTCTGTGAGAGCTGTTTGCGTAGTTGCTCCTTCCCACTAAACACTGGACATCGGATAGACGTGCAGATCATGTCTATATTTGGTCAATTGGTCCATGACAAATTCTGGACATTTGTACAACATCCAAACAAGTTCCACAATTTTTACATCCAACCATGACGGTCAACATTTGAACTTTGGACTGCGTAATTTTTTTGAACATCTATGAAGGGTGCAGGACATTTACATGATGAATAAATGTAATATTTTTTTTAAATTTACAAATCCTAATATTGATGTTTTCAATTTGGTACATATGAATACGGATTATGTATTTATTCAGTAAATGTGGGTGAGTTTTGGGGGGTTATTTTGCATTTTCCTTAACTTAATTGTTTGTAACCAGGTTAAATGTAAATGTGTAAAATGTGTTGAAAACATTTAAATCCATTTTAAAATGTAAAATAATAATGGTTAAAGTAAATATCTTAAGAGAGAATTTGAATTATATACGGTTCATTTTTTACAAGTATCCTGTGTTATTGTGAAAAGCTTTGTAAGAGGAAGTGAGTGTGTTTGTGATCATCCACGGCGAAACGTTCATGCTCTTCATGGCGTTTCGGCCGATGACACGAAATACCATCATGTGGTGGCCTCGCTGGATCCGCTGTCCACCCGCCGTGTGATGACCCTCCTGCGGGATCCCCCCCACCCAAAGGAAATACACCACTCTCAAGGCGCTGCTGCTGCGCTACTCCCTCTCTGAAGAGCAGAGAAACTTGTCTCTCTCTCTCGAGCTTAAGTGATGGTACCGCGCTCGAGTTCATGGAGAGCATGCTGCCGTTGCTAGGAATGGATGACAGCGGATTCCTCTTCACTCACGCACTCCTTCAACAGCTGCCAGTGCGAGCTGGCCTTGCCAACTCCCTGCTGCTGGCCACAAAGGATTACCACTCACCAGCCATTCTCCTGGCTACCAGGAGCTTTGGTATCCAGGCAACTCACTGATGGTGGCTGGGATCGCGGCACTGCAGAAAAGGGCGATGTTTTTACCATCAGCTTGACAGCGTCATGCCACCTTTGCAGTTTTAAGGCCTCTATCTAATAACACGAGCCAAGATGTAAAACTGGGTGTGGGTCACAATCAGTCAAGATTTCTAGTGAACCCATTGTGAAACCTGGCCCCACCCTATCATGTTATTCACTAAGGTCAGATGGCCCAGGGTTAAGGCGTCTGAGAAGGGATCTCAAAACTGGATTATAGATGGCAGAGAGTTGGTGTCGTAAACCCCGCCTCTGTTCAAAGATGGTCGCTCACAGTGGACATAGATGGCTTCTTTCACTCCTCTTTCAAACCATCTGTCCTCTCTGTCCAAAGTGTGAACATTGGCATCTTTGAAAGAGTGTCCTTTGTCATGTTGTGCCATGCGCTTGGCTGTTTGGTTTCTCCAATGTAGAGGTCTGGGCATTCCTCGCTACACTGTACAGCACACACCACATTATTACATTTGTTTTTAGAAGTTCTGTCTTTGGTATGAACCAGTTTTTGTCTGAGTGTGTGGCTGTGTCTGAAGTACACTGGAATGTCGTGCTTGCAGAAGACTCTCCTGAGTTTCTCTGACAAATCTGCTACAAAGGGGAGGACAGTATTGCTGCGCTTGTCTTTCTGACAGTTGGTGTCTGATCTTCTTTTCTGTGCATCTTTGCTGATTTGATGAAACCCCAATTAGGATAACCACATGCTTCCTTTGCGTGTGTTTTCCCTTCTTATCTTCGAGGGAACATTTTCTGCCAGGTGTTGTAAGGTCCTGATTACTCCAAGTTTGTGTTCTAGAGGGTGGTGGGAGTCAAAGAGGAGGTACTAGTCCGTGTGTATGGGTTTCTGGTAAACTTCAGTGTTGAGGTTTCCATTCTCCTCAATGTACATGCCACACTCCAAAAATGGCAAACTGTTATCTTTTGTGTCTTCCCTGGTGAACTTTATGTTTTTATCCCCAGAGGGTTAAAACAGCGTTTCTGTCGCTGTCACAGTGTAACTCATTTTAACCCAGTAACCTGAAGGGTCCATCAAAGTGACCAATCACATTAGGACCCTGGCCTCCTTTGGGCTTCGCCTCCAAACTGTCAAGAGTCAAAGTGATCTGTGCGAGTAAAGTTGAGTTTCATGAGCAGATAAACTGCCCACATCCGCTGTAAAACTACTGCAGTGCGAGCAAAGGAGAAACTCTGATGGGCGCAGTGTTTTGTTGGCGACTTCTACCCATACGGATTGTTCAATTTTCTTGTTCCCCTGTGAAGTGCGGTGCTTGAA
Organism: Pundamilia nyererei; assembly: GCF_000239375.1. Taxonomy (NCBI): domain Eukaryota; kingdom Metazoa; phylum Chordata; class Actinopteri; order Cichliformes; family Cichlidae; genus Pundamilia; species Pundamilia nyererei. Next base: position 674,430 of record NW_005187631.1, on the reverse strand, counting down.
GATGTTAACCCAGTGATTGTGACTACAGTCTGTGGTGAGTTTTAGTGTTTTGATCCATGGTAACAGACTTTTCCAAATCCAAATTTTGTAATGTAGAAGTAATTTACAGCTGACACCATCAAAAACGTTGCTGCCTCCAGTGTAGTTACTATCGTTTCTTTGTAGATGTGATTGTTTGATGAATTTTATTAAACAATATATGTTTATTATTAGCTTGTTGGCCCTTAGTAAACCCTGTTTTATTGATGTGAATTACAAATAAGGTGACAGTTTCAGTTCTGGTGGATAAAGCTTTACTTATGAATTTTTTTTTTAATGATATATGGGTTGATAACGTGAAGTGAAAGTGTGATTTTTGTTTGGTTTTATTATTATCGTATCATTGTGCATTAATTCTGACAGATTTAACAAGTGCAATACTTGAATCAGCCACACCAAAATGCTCATGTGTTTACATGCTCAGATAGCTGAAGGAGGGAGAACATATTCACTCCTCCAAGCTCACTCATATAAGAAATTTCAAAATATAATTTCTAAGTAAAATTAAAAGCTCTAGTTGAATTATTATTTATGAACACCAAAATATATGTTTTTTTTATTCGAGTCTGACCTGTGGCCCTTTGCTAAATGTTTTCCCTTCTCTTTCCACTTTCCTGTCTGTTTACACTTTCTCTAGCCATTAAGGGCTAAAAATGTGAGACTGACAGCTAAGTGGGTGAAAATTCCTGTACAATGTGTGACTGTCACGGTTCACCGAGGACTCACACGTGGAACTCTTCGGTTTGAGGAGACACAGTGGGGTTTATTTCACATTCACCAGGTGTATTTACAGACAGTGCAGGGAACTGTGCTATATACAAGTGTGAC
>NW_005187631.1:637513-644658 GCF_000239375.1 Pundamilia nyererei | reverse complement strand
TGCCTGGAGAATTCTTGCCCGAAAATCCTCCTCCCTGCTTCGATCCATTGGTGCTATCTCTCAACCCGCTTTTGCACTCGCTTCGGGTTCCTGGTCCGGTGCACCATTGCGTGCCTGACACCTTTGTTCCAAAGACTTTAGAGACTGCTAAGTTTGTTTTTGTCAGGCACGATGCCCACAGGACACCGCTGCGGCCGCTGTATGACGGCCCATTCAGGATTATTGAACCGGGCCAGAAACATTTTGTTTTGGATTTTGGGGGTTGAAGGGAGACTGTGTGTGTTGACAGACTTAAACCTGCACATGTTCTTCCGGACAGTAATGTAATGCCGGCCCAGGCCCCTCGCCGTGGCCGCCCTCCTTCGATGGGTTGACAGACTCTGGTTTTCTCCCCAGGACTACCCCCGGACCACCGGCGTTTGAGCCTCCTCCTGCCTTTCCTGCTCGCCTTCACCAGCCTCGTTCACAGGATGGACCTTCCTCTGCATGTTCTCTCCCTCCCAGGTTCAGTCGTTCAGGTCGTTTGCTTAGACCCAGGGTCCTGGACTGAATAGAGACCTAACTGTGTGTTCGGGGGGGGGGGAATATGTGTGGCGGACCACCAGGTGGCTCCACTCACACCCAAGTTGAAGGGAAGTGTTGGGGTGGAGATTTTGGCGCTTACTATATGTGAAGTTCTGAGAGTCAGTTAATAAAGTTGGAGTGAGACACTGAGACCTCTCCTGCTGTTATTACATACCTCCACAACACTAACTTTCTGAGGAAAAGTTTCAAGATGGTAGCAGTTAATGTTTCTGTTTTGTTTTTTTTTACAACAGATATGCTCGATCCTGAAAGCTCTTCATTTGTTGTTCTGATGATCTTTAGACTAATGATCGTTTTCATGTTCCTCCTGTTCTTGTTGTATTGCTGCACAAAGTCAAAAGGTGAGTTGTTTTTCTTCTGATATTAAATATTTTACTCTTTAAGTACAGTACTGTGCACAGGTCATGAGCCATTCCTCATTTCTTAATATTTTGCTAAGAAAATGGGAAACAGTTGCAGTAATCTACTGAAACATGTAAACATAAATGGAAATCTAGCAAATAAAATAAAAACAATGTGGATAAATAACAACTAAGAAATCAGATGTTTTCCAAATGTTATTTAATGGTGAGACCACTGAGACCATTTCTGATGAAGCTTCATTGAACAGTAAAAGATTCAGCTGAAGGTTCAGATGCATCATCAGGTGCTGTGTCAGGTCTTTGCTGCATATAAAGAGATGAAGGGTGGCTGAAGACTTTTGCACCACACAGATGCAGCATGTGGCCCTAAAGTGGAAACAGCTATGTATAATAGATGACCATGTAAAAGCAAATGCCTTTTTAAAAGTTTCTAATAAAGGTTTTGCGGATGAGGGTCAGCCTGGATGAAAACCAGGCTGAGTTATGTATTCCTCTTTTCTTCACAGTTAGTTTTTCATCAAGTTTAAACTATTCTGATGCTTTTTGTAACACAGCTGTACTGATTACATCTGCTGCAGCTCTGACACTGTTGAATTAAACAAAGCCAAGTTAATAATATTTAATTTAAATGTGTTAAAGTTAGTATCACAGACATCAGATGACCTGCAGGTGATCATTGTGTCTATGAGTCAGAGTTTGTGATACACTTTTATTAATTTAAAGTAGTTGTAGAAGCTTTGTGGTTATCATTAAAATCAATGTTAACATTATGTTTTCAGGTTGACCAGAAGTTAATTATCCACCCTGGGATTCAGCTCAAAGTCATTAACAAAAAAACGTGAGTACACAAAATAAGTGATAATAAACATGAAAATAATAATTATGATCACTAATAATGACAGAGGGTGTTTATTTTTAAATGCATTCATTTGATCATCTCAACAGCACAACGTGGTGACCCAGAGGAGAGCTCTGACTTCATTCATGTAAATCCAAATTCAGCTAGTTTAGCTTCTTTTTATTAAATTAACTTAACAATATCAGGACACTTTGAGTGAAAAGGAGAATATTTTTGATTCAAAGAAATGATCCTGATAGCCTGAGTTTATATCACTCATTGTGTTTTGTTAGATCGTACTTTTTATGTGCCGTAAATCAGTTTCAGACTTTATTCATTTGTGCTCATTTTTAAAGCAAAGAACTGAATGTAACTTTGCTCTTCCACTCTAGTAGGTGGGTGTGATGTAGGTGCAGTGGGTCCTTCTTGAGTAGAGAGCGTGATTCCTTCAGTTCAAATTGGCTGAGCTATGAGATGTAACAGTAGTTGGAGCCTCTCCTCATGACTGATGAGTCACTTTAATTCTTAACCATCAGACCTTTGTCACTTCCAATCCCCATATTTCCCTTCTACCTGACAGCAGTTAGGAGGTGAGTGATTGTTAGGAGGAGGATCTACTATCTCTGAGAGGCTATTAAAAGAAATTAACACGGACTTTGTAAAGTTCGTATTAACTAAAGCTGTGTGGACTAAAATCTGCTTTTTAAAAATAAATTTTCTTACTAAAAGATTGTATTGATTAAATATTTAAAAGTAGTTGGTCTAAAAGAAAATAAATACGTTAAACATATCGTGTAGTGTTCCATGTCAGATATCACCGTGTAAAATTTATATGCGTCTACAGTACTTTGAATCTGTTGAGGACATATTTAATTGAATAACAGTAGGATAAGTAATGAACCTTTTTTTAAAGACTTTTATTGTAATCATAATCATAACAATCACATTATACTGTTTTAGCAAGTAGTTAGTTATGACATCATAGCTGAACATCTAAAATATATTAAATATTTTGTTTAATATATAACATATTTAAATAACAATATCAGTAGATATGTTACTGCTATTAATAATTAAATCATCATCACTTGCTGCACAGGGTTATTTTTACACTTTCTGAAATGTTTATTAATTATATTTTCATGCATGGCTTGTGTCAGTGTTTGTTTTCATTCCAAATGTTTGTGATTTGCTTTCTTACTTTGTACAAAGTAGTTTCTTAGAAATAATATTAAACAAGGTAATATAGTCCTTTTACTTTGTTTTAGCACAAATGTGTATTCTATTTCATATTCATGCTGTGTATAATCAGTTATTTCTTCCTTTCATTGTTTAAACTTTTGTAGTAAATTTTGATTGTGTAACACTTCATTCAGCATGATGATGTTGGAAAGATGTGTACTATTTGATAATGTGGCTTTATATTCAGATTTTGTGTTGTATGAGGGCAACAATGAATCATTTTACTGTATTCATCTGAAGGTCAAAATAATACATACTTCTATTGTTACTTCTATTGTTTGTACTAACAACCAGAGATGGGCAGTAACGAGTAACTGTAATCTGATTACTTTTTTCAAGTAAGGAGTAAAGTATTGCAAATATTACTATTGCAAATAAAGTAATTTGATTACTGTTACTTTCCTGTAAGCATGCTGCGTTATGTCGTTACTAAACTGCGATTTTGTTTGTGAGAGTGTCTCATGACAATGATGTAAGCGCGTGCGACCTCTGTGGTAACAGACATGTGCAGATCAACAATGGATAGAGTGCGTGGAAGTACTGACCTTACTTTGAATTTGATTCCCTAAAAAGTGAAAAAAAAATAGTGTCCGCTGTTCACTCTGCGTGGGAAGAAAACTTCTTTCTGCACCGAAAAATTTAACTTCAAATCTGAGCAAGTACCCAGCACGCTGCCATGGGAATGTGAAATTCACAGAGAAACCCCCGGATCCCACGCTGACATGACCGCTGAGGCACCGACAATGCTCCACCTGCACCACTCCTGGTAAACAGATTTAAGAGCAACAGGACTTAGTGCCACCCAATCAATCAAACCCCTTCATAAAGCCTGGAGAGCAGTTACAGTAGGTTGAAAATCTGGCCTGTCTAGTGCAAAATATAGTGAACTGATGGGTGGGTCATAACTTTAGCACAATATCAGTGTTTAAAGAAATTTAAAGGATAGATCAAAATAGTGAGTTGTAATTATAATTATTGTTATTTTTCTGTTTTTTTAAATTTTCTTTTAAATTATATCAATTTATTAGATTAGATTGAAATGGGTGAATTAAGAACTGTTTACTGAAAATAGTTTTGGTGCTTTGCAGTGCAAAATGTCTGAATGGTCAGTCCATCTTCATTTTCAAGACTTAACTCTTTATATTTTATCAAAAAGAATGAAGTTATACTAATTCAATGTTATTTATATAGCACCAAATCACAACAATATCTCTTTCGAGATATCTGTTAAATCCTGTTTTACTTTTCCCTCTTTTTAAAACTGTTTTGTTGCTTGTTTTACTTTCTATAAGTGCCCAGCAGTTTTATTTATCTAATTATGTGCATCATATCAGCAATTTGTTATATTAAGGCTCTCCAACTCCAGTCCTCGAGAGCTACTGCACAGCTGAATCAAATGAATGGCTTGTTACCAGCCTTTTGCCAAACTTGATACCATACTAAAAAGTAACTCAATCATTTGATTGAACCTTTGTATAGGAGAGACCAAGCAACCACTCCACAGGGGCATGACACAACACAGGAGAGCCACTTTAGCAGAATAAGACTCAGCTGTGCAGCTGCAATCAAATGACAAAGGAGACCCTTTGTGGATGTATATGGTCGTATTTTGGACTGAGAAGACACATAGCCTGAAAGAGGAGTAAAATAGGCCATCTACATCTACTGTGAACCATCAGCTACAATTGCATTCTAATATTACAAGTAGTTAAACAACTCAAACATATTTCTCTAACTTTTAGAGAAACATAAAAAACATTAATACTGTTAACTTCTTTAAAATCCTAAACAAATTCAAACTTGCATACCCAGTTATTAAAAAAAATCATTACTGCTGTAGAAGAACTCCACCCTGGGAAAAGAAAAATAGTTCAGTTAAAGTTTAGTTCATTTGGATGTTTAGGAAGAGGAGGGAAGTTTTGGGATCCAATAAACAACCAAAGTCAGTTTGCAATGTAAATACTGTCTTCAAGTGGAAAACAGGGGGAGTGATTCACCTCTTACTTTCAGGCTTTTGATGTGCTTCTCTGTCTTATAGTGGACAAAAACTATTTTTTGTAGTGGCAAAAATAATTTGTGTGGCATCTTATTTGATGCAGAACAACCGATTGCTTGACCATTATGACCATTTAATAGTTTTAAATGATCATGTTAAAATGCCTGGCAGCATTTTTAGGTAAGTAGTTGGATATAACTTTGTTGTTTGCAAAACTTGTGCAGGTTTCTAGAATTTTCCATCTTAATTTGTATTTCAAGTTATTAAAATGATTTGTTAAACATGTTTTTGATTTTTGCAGTAATAAAAACAACTTTTTAAATTAAGACATTTGAGGTTGTGCTGAAAAGAATGATACCCAACAAGGCAAGGTAAACAGTTCGAAAAGGTGAAATATAGAAGTACAATCAAAAGAAGTCAAAAATGGCCAATTATACCCCAGACCTCAGAGGGTTAATCATCACAGAGACCTGGCTACATCAACACCATTCACCACAATGATAGAAATGAAGACTCTGGGAACAGCAGAGATGTGTCAAGGGACAGTGAAACACCATTTAAGACCACTTGGAGACTTCTTGAATGTGTCAATGGACTTGATTAAGGCTTCATGTTCTGTAATGGGGTATTGACAATGGATAATATGAGAGATTCTGTGTAGTATATGTCCCATTTTCAGTGCTTGAGTTGTGTATGACAGTGTCTCTTCACTGAAACCTAAAACTTTTTTTTTTCTTGCAAAACTCTCTGAAAGTTATCAGGCCTAACAGCTTCCTCCAAGTTGTGTACTGAGAATTCTGTGCTCAGAAACAACGACAAACGTCCCACTTCACTGAGCTTCTGTCAAGTATATTCATACTTTGTAGGGTCTTGTCTGCATTTATTGTAGAGGGACTAGACAAAATGAATAATTGTCATTTTGCTCAACTGAGGCACCTCATGTTGTTTTATGACACCAAGCTTGCACACACCACTTGACATCTGCTGATGCAGACTCCAGAGTCAAGTACTTCGGTTCTTCCAGGTTGCTTACCTAAATAATCTTCTTTTGGTTTGTTGTGACATCTGCAGACATATCTCCAAAGGTCCTTTCGAATGCACATCTCTTGACAGTGAAAAAACTGAACCAACTTTTCTGCTACTGCCCCAGTCTTTAGTCTTTCCTTCACTTTCTGTGGTCCGATTCCTCCATGCAAAACTGGAGCATTCCACCGCAGTCTGTTTCTGCTGGCGAATCTGGTGAGTCTGTCCAGCCATCAGCTCCATTTACCACTCAACCACCAGATCAACCGCCTGCAGCAGCCATGTCGCCATCACATCCACCACCTGCAACAACCTTCCCAACGACTTTTCAACCGCCTGCTACTCCACTGTCTGGTCCTACACATCCATGCCCACGTCCAGCATGGCCTGCATGCCCACGGTCACCTCCAGCACAGCCTGCTCATCCATCAACCAAACCACACAAACACTGGCGACCTTCCAGACCATCTACCGGGGAGCTTCGCAGCCGCCATTTTCCATGCTGTCGGCCTCTGAACCTGCTTCGCCTGCGCCTCTGCCTCTGGCTTTGTTCTGATCTTTGGGTGGAGAGCGGTTGGAAAGAAAGCATACACCTTGCTAATAATGCACCTGTCTCTGTGTGGACATACACCAGTAAGGAAAGGAGCCAAGTTCTTGGGAGTATTCCAGTCAGAAATGACCTGATGTACAGTCACACCTCATCATCCTCGCTTTCTCAGACTATTCCACGTAAATGAAGCAAATTATTAAACTTTAAAATAATTTCATTGCATTTTCTTCTTTTGTATGTTGAACTTAACATGACTTATTTATTAATTCCATTACAGTTCAGCCACATGTGAATACACTTCACATCATTCAGTTTATGCCATTTCACTTTAGTTAGATTTATTGTTAGCTCCTTCTCACATGAACATTCCTTTTCACCATATTTCCTATTTAATTCAAATATATAAGAATACATTTTCTGACCTCTTCCTTTCAATACTCTGTTTGTTATGATATACTCAAAAGAGTATATATCAGACATTCCCTAAAAATGTTCTTTGTCATCCTGACCAAGCATCTAAAGATTTCTCTCCCTCATGGCATACAACAA